>NW_028116764.1:0-54414 GCF_964273445.1 Streptopelia decaocto | reverse complement strand
CCCATTGAAACTTTTCAAATCCCTCTCAAAATTGTTGAAATTCTCTTGAAGCTTTTAAAATTCTCTCTAGAATTTTCAAAATCCATGTCCACGTGTTTACAATTTCACGTCAAAAAATGGCTAAAATTCCAGTTGAAATGTTTTCAAAGTCCCTTAAAAATTTTCCAATTTTTGTCTCAATTCTTCCCATTCCCATTGAAACTTTTCAAATCCCTCTCAAAATTGTTGAAATTCTCTTGAAGCTTTTAAAATTCTCTCTAGAATTTTCAAATCCATGTCCACATGTTTACAATTTCACGTCAAAAATGGCTAAAATTCCCAGTTGAAATTTTTTCAAAGTCCCTTAAAAAATTTTCCAATTTTTGTCCCAATTCTTCCCATTCCCATTGAAACTTTTCAAATCCCTCTCAAAATTGTTGAAATTCTCTTGAAGCTTTTAAAATTCTCTCTAGAATTTTCAAAATCCATGTCCACATGTTTACAATTTCACATAAAAAAATTGCTAAAATTCCAGTTGAAATTTTTTTCAAAGTCCCTTAAAAATTTTCCAATTTTTGTCCCAATTCTTCCCATTCCCATTGAAACTTTTCAAATCCCTCTCAAAAGTGTTGAAATTCTCTTGAAGCTTTTAAAATTCTCTCTAGAATTTTCAAAATCCACTTCCACATGTTTACAATTTCACGTCAAAAAATGGCTAAAATTCCAGTTGAAATTTTTTCAAAGTCCCTTAAAAATTTTCCAATTTTTGTCCCAATTCTTCCCATTCCCATTGAAACTTTTCAAATCCCTCTCAAAATTGTTGAAATTCTCTTGAAGCTTTTAAAATTCTCTCTAGAATTTTCAAAATCCATGTCCACATGTTCACAATTTCACGTAAAAAAATTGCTAAAATTCCAGTTGAAAATTTTTCAAAGTCCCTGAAAAAATTTTCCAATTTTTGTCCCAATTCTTCCCATTCCCATTGAAACTTTTCAAATCCCTCTCAAAATTGTTGAAATTCTCTTGAAGCTTTTAAAATTCTCTCTAGAATTTTCAAAATCCATGTCCACATGTTTACAATTTCACGTCAAAAAATGGCTAAAATTCCAGTTGAAATTTTTTCAAAGTCCCTTAAAAATTTTCCAATTTTTGTCCCAATTCTTCCCATTCCCATTGAAACTTTTCAAATCCCTCTCAAAATTGTTGAAATTCTCTTGAAGCTTTTAAAATTCTCTCTAGAATTTTCAAAATCCATGTCCACATGTTCACAATTTCACGTCAAAAAATGGCTAAAATTCCAGTTGAAATTTTTTCAAAGTCCCTTAAAAATTTTCCAATTTTTGTCCCAATTCTTCCCATTCCCATTGAAACTTTTCAAATCCCTCTCAAAATTGTTGAAATTCTGTTAAAGCTTTTAAAATTCTCTCTAGAATTTTCAAAATCCACTTCAACATGTTTACAATTTCTCGTCAAAAATGGCTAAAATTCCAGTTGAAATTTTTTCAAAGTCCCTTAAAAATTTTCCAATTTTTGTCCCAATTCTTCCCATTCCCATTGAAACTTTTCAAATCCCTCTCAAAATTGTTGAAATTCTCTTGAAGCTTTTAAAATTCTCTCTAGAATTTTCAAAATCCATGTCCACATGTTCACAATTTCACGTAAAAAAATTGCTAAAATTCCAGTTGAAAATTTTTCAAAGTCCCTGAAAAATTTTCCAATTTTTGTCCCAATTCTTCCCATTCCCATTGAAACTTTTCAAATCCCTCTCAAAATTGTTGAAATTCTCTTGAAGCTTTTAAAATTCTCTCTAGAATTTTCAAAATCCATGTCCACATGTTTACAATTTCACGTCAAAAAATGGCTAAAATTCCAGTTGAAATTTTTTCAAAGTCCCTTAAAAATTTTCCAATTTTTGTCCCAATTCTTCCCATTCCCATTGAAACTTTTCAAATCCCTCTCAAAATTGTTGAAATTCTCTTGAAGCTTTTAAAATTCTCTCTAGAATTTTCAAAATCCATGTCCACATGTTCACAATTTCACGTCAAAAAATGGCTAAAATTCCAGTTGAAATTTTTTCAAAGTCCCTTAAAAATTTTCCAATTTTTGTCCCAATTCTTCCCATTCCCATTGAAACTTTTCAAATCCCTCTCAAAATTGTTGAAATTCTGTTAAAGCTTTTAAAATTCTCTCTAGAATTTTCAAAATCCACTTCAACATGTTTACAATTTCTCGTCAAAAAATGGCTAAAATTCCAGTTGAAATTTTTTCAAAGTCCCTTAAAAATTTTCCAATTTTTGTCCCAATTCTTCCCATTCCCATTGAAACTTTTCAAATCCCTCTCAAAATTGTTGAAATTCTCTTGAAGCTTTTAAAATTCTCTCTAGAATTTTCAAAATCCATGTCCACATGTTCACAATTTCACGTCAAAAAATGGCTAAAATTCCAGTTGAAATTTTTTCAAAGTCCCTTAAAAATTTTCCAATTTTTGTCCCAATTCTTCCCATTCCCATTGAAACTTTTCAAATCCCTCTCAAAATTGTTGAAATTCTGTTAAAGCTTTTAAAATTCTCTCTAGAATTTTCAAAATCCATGGCCACATGTTTACAATTTCACGTCAAAAAATTGCTAAAATTCCAGTTGAAATTTTTTCAAAGTCCCTTAAAAATTTTCCAATTTTTGTCCCAATTCTTCCCATTCCCATTGAAACTTTTCAAATCCCTCTCAAAATTGTTGAAATTCTGTTAAAGCTTTTAAAATTCTCTCTAGAATTTTCAAAATCCACTTCAACATGTTTACAATTTCTCGTCAAAAAATGGCTAAAATTCCAGTTGAAATTTTTTCAAAGTCCCTTAAAAATTTTCCAATTTTTGTCCCAATTCTTCCCATTCCCATTGAAACTTTTCAAATCCCTCTCAAAATTGTTGAAATTCTCTTGAAGCTTTTAAAATTCTCTCTAGAATTTTCAAAATCCATGTCCACATGTTCACAATTTCACGTAAAAAAATTGCTAAAATTCCAGTTGAAAATTTTTCAAAGTCCCTGAAAAATTTTCCAATTTTTGTCCCAATTCTTCCCATTCCCATTGAAACTTTTCAAATCCCTCTCAAAATTGTTGAAATTCTCTTGAAGCTTTTAAAATTCTCTCTAGAATTTTCAAAATCCATGTCCACATGTTTACAATTTCACGTCAAAAAATGGCTAAAATTCCAGTTGAAATTTTTTCAAAGTCCCTTAAAAATTTTCCAATTTTTGTCCCAATTCTTCCCATTCCCATTGAAACTTTTCAAATCCCTCTCAAAATTGTTGAAATTCTCTTGAAGCTTTTAAAATTCTCTCTAGAATTTTCAAAATCCATGTCCACATGTTCACAATTTCACGTCAAAAAATGGCTAAAATTCCAGTTGAAATTTTTTCAAAGTCCCTTAAAAATTTTCCAATTTTTGTCCCAATTCTTCCCATTCCCATTGAAACTTTTCAAATCCCTCTCAAAATTGTTGAAATTCTGTTAAAGCTTTTAAAATTCTCTCTAGAATTTTCAAAATCCATGTCCACATGTTTACAATTTCACGTCAAAAAATGGCTAAAATTCCAGTTGAAATTTTTTCAAAGTCCCTTAAAAATTTTCCAATTTTTGTCCCAATTCTTCCCATTCCCATTGAAACTTTTCAAATCCCTCTCAAAATTGTTGAAATTCTCTTGAAGCTTTTAAAATTCTCTCTAGAATTTTCAAAATCCATGTCCACATGTTCACAATTTCACGTCAAAAAATGGCTAAAATTCCAGTTGAAATTTTTTCAAAGTCCCTTAAAAATTTTCCAATTTTTGTCCCAATTCTTCCCATTCCCATTGAAACTTTTCAAATCCCTCTCAAAATTGTTGAAATTCTGTTGAAGCTTTTAAAATTCTCTCTAGAATTTTCAAAATCCACTTCAACATGTTTACAATTCTCGTCAAAAAATGGCTAAAATTCCAGTTGAAATTTTTTCAAAGTCCCTTAAAAATTTTCCAATTTTTGTCCCAATTCTTCCCATTCCCATTGAAACTTTTCAAATCCCTCTCAAAATTGTTGAAATTCTCTTGAAGCTTTTAAAATTCTCTCTAGAATTTTCAAAATCCATGTCCACATGTTCACAATTTCACGTAAAAAAATTGCTAAAATTCCAGTTGAAAATTTTTCAAAGTCCCTGAAAAATTTTCCAATTTTTGTCCCAATTCTTCCCATTCCCATTGAAACTTTTCAAATCCCTCTCAAAATTGTTGAAATTCTCTTGAAGCTTTTAAAATTCTCTCTAGAATTTTCAAAATCCATGTCCACATGTTTACAATTTCACGTCAAAAAATGGCTAAAATTCCAGTTGAAATTTTTTCAAAGTCCCTTAAAAATTTTCCAATTTTTGTCCCAATTCTTCCCATTCCCATTGAAACTTTTCAAATCCCTCTCAAAATTGTTGAAATTCTCTTGAAGCTTTTAAAATTCTCTCTAGAATTTTCAAAATCCATGTCCACATGTTCACAATTTCACGTCAAAAAATGGCTAAAATTCCAGTTGAAATTTTTTCAAAGTCCCTTAAAAATTTTCCAATTTTTGTCCCAATTCTTCCCATTCCCATTGAAACTTTTCAAATCCCTCTCAAAATTGTTGAAATTCTGTTAAAGCTTTTAAAATTCTCTCTAGAATTTTCAAAATCCACTTCAACATGTTTACAATTTCTCGTCAAAAAATGGCTAAAATTCCAGTTGAAATTTTTTCAAAGTCCCTTAAAAATTTTCCAATTTTTGTCCCAATTCTTCCCATTCCCATTGAAACTTTTCAAATCCCTCTCAAAATTGTTGAAATTCTCTTGAAGCTTTTAAAATTCTCTCTAGAATTTTCAAAATCCATGTCCACATGTTCACAATTTCACGTAAAAAAATTGCTAAAATTCCAGTTGAAAATTTTTCAAAGTCCCTGAAAAATTTTCCAATTTTTGTCCCAATTCTTCCCATTCCCATTGAAACTTTTCAAATCCCTCTCAAAATTGTTGAAATTCTCTTGAAGCTTTTAAAATTCTCTCTAGAATTTTCAAAATCCATGTCCACATGTTTACAATTTCACGTCAAAAAATGGCTAAAATTCCAGTTGAAATTTTTTCAAAGTCCCTTAAAAATTTTCCAATTTTTGTCCCAATTCTTCCCATTCCCATTGAAACTTTTCAAATCCCTCTCAAAATTGTTGAAATTCTCTTGAAGCTTTTAAAATTCTCTCTAGAATTTTCAAAATCCATGTCCACATGTTCACAATTTCACGTCAAAAAATGGCTAAAATTCCAGTTGAAATTTTTTCAAAGTCCCTTAAAAATTTTCCAATTTTTGTCCCAATTCTTCCCATTCCCATTGAAACTTTTCAAATCCCTCTCAAAATTGTTGAAATTCTGTTAAAGCTTTTAAAATTCTCTCTAGAATTTTCAAAATCCACTTCAACATGTTTACAATTTCTCGTCAAAAAATGGCTAAAATTCCAGTTGAAATTTTTTCAAAGTCCCTTAAAAATTTTCCAATTTTTGTCCCAATTCTTCCCATTCCCATTGAAACTTTTCAAATCCCTCTCAAAAGTGTTGAAATTCTGTTGAAGCTTTTAAAATTCTCTCTAGAATTTTCAAAATCCATGTCCACATGTTCACAATTTCACGTCAAAAAATGGCTAAAATTCCAGTTGAAAATTTTTCAAAGTCCCTTAAAAATTTTCCAATTTTTGTCCCAATTCTTCCCATTCCCATTGAAACTTTTCAAATCCCTCTCAAAATTGTTGAAATTCTGTTAAAGCTTTTAAAATTCTCTCTAGAATTTTCAAAATCCATGGCCACATGTTTACAATTTCACGTCAAAAAATTGCTAAAATTCCAGTTGAAATTTTTTCAAAGTCCCTTAAAAATTTTCCAATTTTTGTCCCAATTCTTCCCATTCCCATTGAAACTTTTCAAATCCCTCTCAAAATTGTTGAAATTCTCTTGAAGCTTTTAAAATTCTCTCTAGAATTTTCAAAATCCATGGCCACATGTTTACAATTTCACGTCAAAAAATGGCTAAAATTCCAGTTGAAATTTTTTCAAAGTCCCTGAAAAATTTTCCAATTTTTGTCCCAATTCTTCCCATTCCCATTGAAACTTTTCAAATCCCTCTCAAAATTGTTGAAATTCTGTTGAAGCTTTTAAAATTCTCTCTAGAATTTTCCATATCCATGTCCACATGTTTACAATTTCACGTCAAAAAATGGCTAAAATTCCAGCTGAAATTTTTTCAAAGTCCCTTAAAAATTTTCCAATTTTTGTCCCAATTCTTCCCATTCCCATTGAAACTTTTCAAATCCCTCTCAAAATTGTTGAAATTCTCTTGAAGCTTTTAAAATTCTCTCTAGAATTTTCAAAATCCATGTCCACATGTTCACAATTTCACGTAAAAAAATTGCTAAAATTCCAGTTGAAAATTTTTCAAAGTCCCTGAAAAATTTTCCAATTTTTGTCCCAATTCTTCCCATTCCCATTGAAACTTTTCAAATCCCTCTCAAAATTGTTGAAATTCTCTTGAAGCTTTTAAAATTCTCTCTAGAATTTTCAAAATCCATGTCCACATGTTTACAATTTCACGTCAAAAAATGGCTAAAATTCCAGTTGAAATTTTTTCAAAGTCCCTTAAAAATTTTCCAATTTTTGTCCCAATTCTTCCCATTCCCATTGAAACTTTTCAAATCCCTCTCAAAATTGTTGAAATTCTCTTGAAGCTTTTAAAATTCTCTCTAGAATTTTCAAAATCCATGTCCACATGTTCACAATTTCACGTCAAAAAATGGCTAAAATTCCAGTTGAAATTTTTTCAAAGTCCCTTAAAAATTTTCCAATTTTTGTCCCAATTCTTCCCATTCCCATTGAAACTTTTCAAATCCCTCTCAAAATTGTTGAAATTCTGTTAAAGCTTTTAAAATTCTCTCTAGAATTTTCAAAATCCACTTCAACATGTTTACAATTTCTCGTCAAAAAATGGCTAAAATTCCAGTTGAAATTTTTTCAAAGTCCCTTAAAAATTTTCCAATTTTTGTCCCAATTCTTCCCATTCCCATTGAAACTTTTCAAATCCCTCTCAAAATTGTTGAAATTCTCTTGAAGCTTTTAAAATTCTCTCTAGAATTTTCAAAATCCATGTCCACATGTTCACAATTTCACGTAAAAAAATTGCTAAAATTCCAGTTGAAAATTTTTCAAAGTCCCTGAAAAATTTTCCAATTTTTGTCCCAATTCTTCCCATTCCCATTGAAACTTTTCAAATCCCTCTCAAAATTGTTGAAATTCTCTTGAAGCTTTTAAAATTCTCTCTAGAATTTTCAAAATCCATGTCCACATGTTTACAATTTCACGTCAAAAAATGGCTAAAATTCCAGTTGAAATTTTTTCAAAGTCCCTTAAAAATTTTCCAATTTTTGTCCCAATTCTTCCCATTCCCATTGAAACTTTTCAAATCCCTCTCAAAATTGTTGAAATTCTCTTGAAGCTTTTAAAATTCTCTCTAGAATTTTCAAAATCCATGTCCACATGTTCACAATTTCACGTCAAAAAATGGCTAAAATTCCAGTTGAAATTTTTTCAAAGTCCCTTAAAAATTTTCCAATTTTTGTCCCAATTCTTCCCATTCCCATTGAAACTTTTCAAATCCCTCTCAAAATTGTTGAAATTCTGTTAAAGCTTTTAAAATTCTCTCTAGAATTTTCAAAATCCACTTCAACATGTTTACAATTTCTCGTCAAAAAATGGCTAAAATTCCAGTTGAAATTTTTTCAAAGTCCCTTAAAAATTTTCCAATTTTTGTCCCAATTCTTCCCATTCCCATTGAAACTTTTCAAATCCCTCTCAAAAGTGTTGAAATTCTGTTGAAGCTTTTAAAATTCTCTCTAGAATTTTCAAAATCCATGTCCACATGTTCACAATTTCACGTCAAAAAATGGCTAAAATTCCAGTTGAAAATTTTTCAAAGTCCCTTAAAAATTTTCCAATTTTTGTCCCAATTCTTCCCATTCCCATTGAAACTTTTCAAATCCCTCTCAAAATTGTTGAAATTCTGTTAAAGCTTTTAAAATTCTCTCTAGAATTTTCAAAATCCATGGCCACATGTTTACAATTTCACGTCAAAAAATTGCTAAAATTCCAGTTGAAATTTTTTCAAAGTCCCTTAAAAATTTTCCAATTTTTGTCCCAATTCTTCCCATTCCCATTGAAACTTTTCAAATCCCTCTCAAAATTGTTGAAATTCTCTTGAAGCTTTTAAAATTCTCTCTAGAATTTTCAAAATCCATGTCCACATGTTTACAATTTCACGTCAAAAAATGGATAAAATTCCAGTTGAAATTTTTTCAAAGTCCCTTAAAAATTTTCCAATTTTTGTCCCAATTCTTCCCATTCCCATTGAAACTTTTCAAATCCCTCTCAAAAGTGTTGAAATTCTCTTGAAGCTTTTAAAATTCTCTCTAGAATTTTCAAAATCCACTTCCACATGTTTACAATTTCACGTCAAAAAATGGCTAAAATTCCAGTTGAAATTTTTTCAAAGTCCCTTAAAAATTTTCCAATTTTTGTCCCAATTCTTCCCATTCCCATTGAAACTTTTCAAATCCCTCTCAAAATTGTTGAAATTCTCTTGAAGCTTTTAAAATTCTCTCTAGAATTTTCAAAATCCATGTCCACAGTGTTTACAATTTCACGTCAAAAAATGGCTAAAATTCCAGTTGAAATGTTTTCAAAGTCCCTTAAAAATTTTCCAATTTTTGTCCCAATTCTTCCCATTCCCATTGAAACTTTTCAAATCCCTCTCAAAATTGTTGAAATTCTCTTGAAGCTTTTAAAATTCTCTCTAGAATTTTCAAAATCCATGTCCACATGTTTACAATTTCACGTCAAAAAATGGCTAAAATTCCAGTTGAAATTTTTTCAAAGTCCCTTAAAAATTTTCCAATTTTTGTCCCAATTCTTCCCATTCCCATTGAAACTTTTCAAATCCCTCTCAAAATTGTTGAAATTCTCTTGAAGCTTTTAAAATTCTCTCTAGAATTTTCAAAATCCATGTCCACATGTTTACAATTTCACATAAAAAAATGGCTAAAATTCCAGTTGAAATTTTTTCAAAGTCCCTTAAAAATTTTCCAATTTTTGTCCCAATTCTTCCCATTCCCATTGAAACTTTTCAAATCCCTCTCAAAAGTGTTGAAATTCTCTTGAAGCTTTTAAAATTCTCTCTAGAATTTTCAAAATCCACTTCCACATGTTTACAATTTCACGTCAAAAAATGGCTAAAATTCCAGTTGAAATTTTTTCAAAGTCCCTTAAAAATTTTCCAATTTTTGTCCCAATTCTTCCCATTCCCATTGAAACTTTTCAAATCCCTCTCAAAATTGTTGAAATTCTCTTGAAGCTTTTAAAATTCTCTCTAGAATTTTCAAAATCCATGTCCACATGTTCACAATTTCACGTAAAAAAATTGCTAAAATTCCAGTTGAAAATTTTTCAAAGTCCCTGAAAAATTTTCCAATTTTTGTCCCAATTCTTCCCATTCCCATTGAAACTTTTCAAATCCCTCTCAAAATTGTTGAAATTCTCTTGAAGCTTTTAAAATTCTCTCTAGAATTTTCAAAATCCATGTCCACATGTTTACAATTTCACGTCAAAAAATGGCTAAAATTCCAGTTGAAATTTTTTCAAAGTCCCTTAAAAATTTTCCAATTTTTGTCCCAATTCTTCCCATTCCCATTGAAACTTTTCAAATCCCTCTCAAAATTGTTGAAATTCTCTTGAAGCTTTTAAAATTCTCTCTAGAATTTTCAAAATCCATGTCCACATGTTCACAATTTCACGTCAAAAAATGGCTAAAATTCCAGTTGAAATTTTTTCAAAGTCCCTTAAAAATTTTCCAATTTTTGTCCCAATTCTTCCCATTCCCATTGAAACTTTTCAAATCCCTCTCAAAATTGTTGAAATTCTGTTAAAGCTTTTAAAATTCTCTCTAGAATTTTCAAAATCCACTTCAACATGTTTACAATTTCTCGTCAAAAAATGGCTAAAATTCCAGTTGAAATTTTTTCAAAGTCCCTTAAAAATTTTCCAATTTTTGTCCCAATTCTTCCCATTCCCATTGAAACTTTTCAAATCCCTCTCAAAATTGTTGAAATTCTCTTGAAGCTTTTAAAATTCTCTCTAGAATTTTCAAAATCCATGTCCACATGTTCACAATTTCACGTCAAAAAATGGCTAAAATTCCAGTTGAAATTTTTTCAAAGTCCCTTAAAAATTTTCCAATTTTTGTCCCAATTCTTCCCATTCCCATTGAAACTTTTCAAATCCCTCTCAAAATTGTTGAAATTCTGTTAAAGCTTTTAAAATTCTCTCTAGAATTTTCAAAATCCATGGCCACATGTTTACAATTTCACGTCAAAAAATTGCTAAAATTCCAGTTGAAATTTTTTCAAAGTCCCTTAAAAATTTTCCAATTTTTGTCCCAATTCTTCCCATTCCCATTGAAACTTTTCAAATCCCTCTCAAAATTGTTGAAATTCTGTTAAAGCTTTTAAAATTCTCTCTAGAATTTTCAAAATCCACTTCAACATGTTTACAATTTCTCGTCAAAAAATGGCTAAAATTCCAGTTGAAATTTTTTCAAAGTCCCTTAAAAATTTTCCAATTTTTGTCCCAATTCTTCCCATTCCCATTGAAACTTTTCAAATCCCTCTCAAAATTGTTGAAATTCTCTTGAAGCTTTTAAAATTCTCTCTAGAATTTTCAAAATCCATGTCCACATGTTCACAATTTCACGTAAAAAAATTGCTAAAATTCCAGTTGAAAATTTTTCAAAGTCCCTGAAAAATTTTCCAATTTTTGTCCCAATTCTTCCCATTCCCATTGAAACTTTTCAAATCCCTCTCAAAATTGTTGAAATTCTCTTGAAGCTTTTAAAATTCTCTCTAGAATTTTCAAAATCCATGTCCACATGTTTACAATTTCACGTCAAAAAATGGCTAAAATTCCAGTTGAAATTTTTTCAAAGTCCCTTAAAAATTTTCCAATTTTTGTCCCAATTCTTCCCATTCCCATTGAAACTTTTCAAATCCCTCTCAAAATTGTTGAAATTCTCTTGAAGCTTTTAAAATTCTCTCTAGAATTTTCAAAATCCATGTCCACATGTTCACAATTTCACGTCAAAAAATGGCTAAAATTCCAGTTGAAATTTTTTCAAAGTCCCTTAAAAATTTTCCAATTTTTGTCCCAATTCTTCCCATTCCCATTGAAACTTTTCAAATCCCTCTCAAAATTGTTGAAATTCTGTTAAAGCTTTTAAAATTCTCTCTAGAATTTTCAAAATCCATGTCCACATGTTTACAATTTCACGTCAAAAAATGGCTAAAATTCCAGTTGAAATTTTTTCAAAGTCCCTTAAAAATTTTCCAATTTTTGTCCCAATTCTTCCCATTCCCATTGAAACTTTTCAAATCCCTCTCAAAATTGTTGAAATTCTCTTGAAGCTTTTAAAATTCTCTCTAGAATTTTCAAAATCCATGTCCACATGTTCACAATTTCACGTCAAAAAATGGCTAAAATTCCAGTTGAAATTTTTTCAAAGTCCCTTAAAAATTTTCCAATTTTTGTCCCAATTCTTCCCATTCCCATTGAAACTTTTCAAATCCCTCTCAAAATTGTTGAAATTCTGTTGAAGCTTTTAAAATTCTCTCTAGAATTTTCAAAATCCACTTCAACATGTTTACAATTCTCGTCAAAAAATGGCTAAAATTCCAGTTGAAATTTTTTCAAAGTCCCTTAAAAATTTTCCAATTTTTGTCCCAATTCTTCCCATTCCCATTGAAACTTTTCAAATCCCTCTCAAAATTGTTGAAATTCTCTTGAAGCTTTTAAAATTCTCTCTAGAATTTTCAAAATCCATGTCCACATGTTCACAATTTCACGTAAAAAAATTGCTAAAATTCCAGTTGAAAATTTTTCAAAGTCCCTGAAAAATTTTCCAATTTTTGTCCCAATTCTTCCCATTCCCATTGAAACTTTTCAAATCCCTCTCAAAATTGTTGAAATTCTCTTGAAGCTTTTAAAATTCTCTCTAGAATTTTCAAAATCCATGTCCACATGTTTACAATTTCACGTCAAAAAATGGCTAAAATTCCAGTTGAAATTTTTTCAAAGTCCCTTAAAAATTTTCCAATTTTTGTCCCAATTCTTCCCATTCCCATTGAAACTTTTCAAATCCCTCTCAAAATTGTTGAAATTCTCTTGAAGCTTTTAAAATTCTCTCTAGAATTTTCAAAATCCATGTCCACATGTTCACAATTTCACGTCAAAAAATGGCTAAAATTCCAGTTGAAATTTTTTCAAAGTCCCTTAAAAATTTTCCAATTTTTGTCCCAATTCTTCCCATTCCCATTGAAACTTTTCAAATCCCTCTCAAAATTGTTGAAATTCTGTTAAAGCTTTTAAAATTCTCTCTAGAATTTTCAAAATCCATGGCCACATGTTTACAATTTCTCGTCAAAAAATGGCTAAAATTCCAGTTGAAATTTTTTCAAAGTCCCTTAAAAATTTTCCAATTTTTGTCCCAATTCTTCCCATTCCCATTGAAACTTTTCAAATCCCTCTCAAAATTGTTGAAATTCTCTTGAAGCTTTTAAAATTCTCTCTAGAATTTTCAAAATCCATGTCCACATGTTCACAATTTCACGTCAAAAAATGGCTAAAATTCCAGTTGAAATTTTTTCAAAGTCCCTTAAAAATTTTCCAATTTTTGTCCCAATTCTTCCCATTCCCATTGAAACTTTTCAAATCCCTCTCAAAATTGTTGAAATTCTGTTAAAGCTTTTAAAATTCTCTCTAGAATTTTCAAAATCCATGGCCACATGTTTACAATTTCACGTCAAAAAATTGCTAAAATTCCAGTTGAAATTTTTTCAAAGTCCCTTAAAAATTTTCCAATTTTTGTCCCAATTCTTCCCATTCCCATTGAAACTTTTCAAATCCCTCTCAAAATTGTTGAAATTCTGTTAAAGCTTTTAAAATTCTCTCTAGAATTTTCAAAATCCACTTCAACATGTTTACAATTTCTCGTCAAAAAATGGCTAAAATTCCAGTTGAAATTTTTTCAAAGTCCCTTAAAAATTTTCCAATTTTTGTCCCAATTCTTCCCATTCCCATTGAAACTTTTCAAATCCCTCTCAAAATTGTTGAAATTCTCTTGAAGCTTTTAAAATTCTCTCTAGAATTTTCAAATCCATGTCCACATGTTCACAATTTCACGTAAAAAAATTGCTAAAATTCCAGTTGAAAATTTTTCAAAGTCCCTGAAAAATTTTCCAATTTTTGTCCCAATTCTTCCCATTCCCATTGAAACTTTTCAAATCCCTCTCAAAATTGTTGAAATTCTCTTGAAGCTTTTAAAATTCTCTCTAGAATTTTCAAAATCCATGTCCACATGTTTACAATTTCACGTCAAAAAATGGCTAAAATTCCAGTTGAAATTTTTTCAAAGTCCCTTAAAAATTTTCCAATTTTTGTCCCAATTCTTCCCATTCCCATTGAAACTTTTCAAATCCCTCTCAAAATTGTTGAAATTCTCTTGAAGCTTTTAAAATTCTCTCTAGAATTTTCAAAATCCATGTCCACATGTTCACAATTTCACGTCAAAAAATGGCTAAAATTCCAGTTGAAATTTTTTCAAAGTCCCTTAAAAATTTTCCAATTTTTGTCCCAATTCTTCCCATTCCCATTGAAACTTTTCAAATCCCTCTCAAAATTGTTGAAATTCTGTTAAAGCTTTTAAAATTCTCTCTAGAATTTTCAAAATCCACTTCAACATGTTTACAATTTCTCGTCAAAAAATGGCTAAAATTCCAGTTGAAATTTTTTCAAAGTCCCTTAAAAATTTTCCAATTTTTGTCCCAATTCTTCCCATTCCCATTGAAACTTTTCAAATCCCTCTCAAAATTGTTGAAATTCTCTTGAAGCTTTTAAAATTCTCTCTAGAATTTTCAAAATCCATGGCCACATGTTTACAATTTCACGTCAAAAAATGGCTAAAATTCCAGTTGAAATTTTTTCAAAGTCCCTTAAAAATTTTCCAATTTTGTCCCAATTCTTCCCATTCCCATTGAAACTTTTCAAATCCCTCTCAAAATTGTTGAAATTCTGTTGAAGCTTTTAAAATTCTCTCTAGAATTTTCCATATCCATGTCCACATGTTTACAATTTCACGTCAAAAAAATGCTAAAATTCCAGCTGAAATTTTTTCAAAGTCCCTTAAAAATTTTCCAATTTTTGTCCCAATTCTTCCCATTCCCATTGAACTTTTCAAATCCCTCTCAAAATTGTTGAAATTCTCTTGAAGCTTTTAAAATTCTCTCTAGAATTTTCAAAATCCATGTCCACATGTTCACAATTTCACGTAAAAAAATTGCTAAAATTCCAGTTGAAAATTTTTCAAAGTCCCTGAAAAATTTTCCAATTTTTGTCCCAATTCTTCCCATTCCCATTGAAACTTTTCAAATCCCTCTCAAAATTGTTGAAATTCTCTTGAAGCTTTTAAAATTCTCTCTAGAATTTTCAAAATCCATGTCCACATGTTTACAATTTCACGTCAAAAAATGGCTAAAATTCCAGTTGAAATTTTTTCAAAGTCCCTTAAAAATTTTCCAATTTTTGTCCCAATTCTTCCCATTCCCATTGAAACTTTTCAAATCCCTCTCAAAATTGTTGAAATTCTCTTGAAGCTTTTAAAATTCTCTCTAGAATTTTCAAAATCCATGTCCACATGTTCACAATTTCACGTCAAAAAATGGCTAAAATTCCAGTTGAAATTTTTCAAAGTCCCTTAAAAATTTTCCAATTTTTGTCCCAATTCTTCCCATTCCCATTGAAACTTTTCAAATCCCTCTCAAAATTGTTGAAATTCTGTTAAAGCTTTTAAAATTCTCTCTAGAATTTTCAAAATCCACTTCAACATGTTTACAATTTCTCGTCAAAAAATGGCTAAAATTCCAGTTGAAATTTTTTCAAAGTCCCTTAAAAATTTTCCAATTTTTGTCCCAATTCTTCCCATTCCCATTGAAACTTTTCAAATCCCTCTCAAAATTGTTGAAATTCTCTTGAAGCTTTTAAAATTCTCTCTAGAATTTTCAAAATCCATGTCCACATGTTCACAATTTCACGTAAAAAAATTGCTAAAATTCCAGTTGAAAATTTTTCAAAGTCCCTGAAAAATTTTCCAATTTTTGTCCCAATTCTTCCCATTCCCATTGAAACTTTTCAAATCCCTCTCAAATTGTTGAAATTCTCTTGAAGCTTTTAAAATTCTCTCTAGAATTTTCAAAATCCATGTCCACATGTTTACAATTTCACGTCAAAAAATGGCTAAAATTCCAGTTGAAATTTTTTCAAAGTCCCTTAAAAATTTTCCAATTTTTGTCCCAATTCTTCCCATTCCCATTGAAACTTTTCAAATCCCTCTCAAAATTGTTGAAATTCTCTTGAAGCTTTTAAAATTCTCTCTAGAATTTTCAAAATCCATGTCCACATGTTCACAATTTCACGTCAAAAAATGGCTAAAATTCCAGTTGAAATTTTTTCAAAGTCCCTTAAAAATTTTCCAATTTTTGTCCCAATTCTTCCCATTCCCATTGAAACTTTTCAAATCCCTCTCAAAATTGTTGAAATTCTGTTAAAGCTTTTAAAATTCTCTCTAGAATTTTCAAAATCCACTTCAACATGTTTACAATTTCTCGTCAAAAAATGGCTAAAATTCCAGTTGAAATTTTTTCAAAGTCCCTTAAAAATTTTCCAATTTTTGTCCCAATTCTTCCCATTCCCATTGAAACTTTTCAAATCCCTCTCAAAATTGTTGAAATTCTCTTGAAGCTTTTAAAATTCTCTCTAGAATTTTCAAAATCCATGTCCACATGTTCACAATTTCACGTCAAAAAATGGCTAAAATTCCAGTTGAAATTTTTTCAAAGTCCCTTAAAAATTTTCCAATTTTTGTCCCAATTCTTCCCATTCCCATTGAAACTTTTCAAATCCCTCTCAAAATTGTTGAAATTCTGTTAAAGCTTTTAAAATTCTCTCTAGAATTTTCAAAATCCATGGCCACATGTTTACAATTTCACGTCAAAAAATTGCTAAAATTCCAGTTGAAATTTTTTCAAAGTCCCTTAAAAATTTTCCAATTTTTGTCCCAATTCTTCCCATTCCCATTGAAACTTTTCAAATCCCTCTCAAAATTGTTGAAATTCTCTTGAAGCTTTTAAAATTCTCTCTAGAATTTTCAAAATCCATGTCCACATGTTTACAATTTCACGTCAAAAAATGGATAAAATTCCAGTTGAAATTTTTTCAAAGTCCCTTAAAAATTTTCCAATTTTTGTCCCAATTCTTCCCATTCCCATTGAAACTTTTCAAATCCCTCTCAAAAGTGTTGAAATTCTCTTGAAGCTTTTAAAATTCTCTCTAGAATTTTCAAAATCCACTTCCACATGTTTACAATTTCACGTCAAAAAATGGCTAAAATTCCAGTTGAAATTTTTTCAAAGTCCCTTAAAAATTTTCCAATTTTTGTCCCAATTCTTCCCATTCCCATTGAAACTTTTCAAATCCCTCTCAAAAGTGTTGAAATTCTGTTGAAGCTTTTAAAATTCTCTCTAGAATTTTCCATATCCATGTCCACATGTTTACAATTTCACGTCAAAAAAATGCTAAAAATTCCAGTTGAAATTTTTTCAAAGTCCCTTAAAAATTTTCCAATTTTTGTCCCAATTCTTCCCATTCCCATTGAAACTTTTCAAATCCCTCTCAAAATTGTTGAAATTCTCTTGAAGCTTTTAAAATTCTCTCTAGAATTTTCAAAATCCATGGCCACATGTTTACAATTTCACGTCAAAAAATGGCTAAAATTCCAGTTGAAATTTTTTCAAAGTCCCTTAAAAATTTCCAATTTTTGTCCCAATTCTTCCCATTCCCATTGAAACTTTTCAAATCCCTCTCAAAAGTGTTGAAATTCTGTTGAAGCTTTTAAAATTCTCTCTAGAATTTTCAAAATCCATGTCCACATGTTCACAATTTCACGTAAAAAAATTGCTAAAATTCCAGTTGAAAATTTTTCAAAGTCCCTGAAAAATTTTCCAGTTTTTGTCCCAATTCTTCCCATTCCCATTGAAACTTTTCAAATCCCTCTCAAAATTGTTGAAATTCTCTTGAAGCTTTTAAAATTCTCTCTAGAATTTTCAAAATCCATGGCCACATGTTTACAATTTCACGTCAAAAAATGGCTAAAATTCCAGTTGAAATTTTTTCAAAGTCCCTTAAAAATTTTCCAATTTTTGTCCCAATTCTTCCCATTCCCATTGAAACTTTTCAAATCCCTCTCAAAATTGTTGAAATTCTCTTGAAGCTTTTAAAATTCTCTCTAGAATTTTCAAAATCCATGTCCACATGTTCACAATTTCACGTCAAAAAATGGCTAAAATTCCAGTTGAAAATTTTTCAAAGTCCCTGAAAAATTTTCCAATTTTTGTCCCAATTCTTCCCATTCCCATTGAAACTTTTCAAATCCCTCTCAAAATTTTTGAAATTCTGTTAAAGCTTTTAAAATTCTCTCTAGAATTTTCAAAATCCACTTCAACATGTTTACAATTTCTCGTCAAAAAATGGCTAAAATTCCAGTTGAAATTTTTTCAAAGTCCCTTAAAAATTTTCCAATTTTTGTCCCAATTCTTCCCATTCCCATTGAAACTTTTCAAATCCCTCTCAAAATTGTTGAAATTCTCTTGAAGCTTTTAAAATTCTCTCTAGAATTTTCAAAATCCATGTCCACATGTTCACAATTTCACGTCAAAAAATGGCTAAAATTCCAGTTGAAATTTTTCAAAGTCCCTTAAAAATTTTCCAATTTTTGTCCCAATTCTTCCCATTCCCATTGAAACTTTTCAAATCCCTCTCAAAATTGTTGAAATTCTGTTAAAGCTTTTAAAATTCTCTCTAGAATTTTCAAAATCCACTTCAACATGTTTACAATTTCACGTAAAAAAATTGCTAAAATTCCAGTTGAAATTATTTCAAAGTCCCTTAAAAATTTTCCAATTTTTGTCCCAATTCTTCCCATTCCCATTGAAACTTTTCAAATCCCTCTCAAAAGTGTTGAAATTCTCTTGAAGCTTTTAAAATTCTCTCTAGAATTTTCAAAATCCACTTCCACATGTTTACAATTTCACGTCAAAAAATGGCTAAAATTCCAGTTGAAATTTTTTCAAAGTCCCTTAAAAATTTTCCAATTTTTGTCCCAATTCTTCCCATTCCCATTGAAACTTTTCAAATCCCTCTCAAAATTGTTGAAATTCTCTTGAAGCTTTTAAAATTCTCTCTAGAATTTTCAAAATCCATGTCCACGTGTTTACAATTTCACGTCAAAAAATGGATAAAATTCCAGTTGAAATTTTTTCAAAGTCCCTTAAAAATTTTCCAATTTTTGTCTCAATTCTTCCCATTCCCATTGAAACTTTTCAAATCCCTCTCAAAATTGTTGAAATTCTCTTGAAGCTTTTAAAATTCTCTCTAGAATTTTCAAAATCCATGTCCACATGTTTACAATTTCACGTCAAAAAATGGCTAAAATTCCAGTTGAAATTTTTTCAAAGTCCCTTAAAAATTTTCCAATTTTTGTCCCAATTCTTCCCATTCCCATTGAAACTTTTCAAATCCCTCTCAAAATTGTTGAAATTCTGTTGAAGCTTTTAAAATTCTCTCTAGAATTTTCCATATCCATGTCCACATGTTTACAATTTCACGTCAAAAAATGGCTAAAATTCCAGTTGAAATTTTTTCAAAGTCCCTTAAAAATTTTCCAATTTTGGTCCCAATTCTTCCCATTCCCATTGAAACTTTTCAAATCCCTCTCAAAATTGTTGAAATTCTCTTGCAGCTTTTAAAATTCTCTCTAGAATTTTGAAAATCCATGTCCACGTGTTTACAATTTCACGTCAAAAAATGGATAAAATTCCAGTTGAAATTTTTTCAAAGTCCCTTAAAAATTTTCCAATTTTTGTCCCAATTCTTCCCATTCCCATTGAAACTTTTCAAATCCCTCTCAAAATTGTTGAAATTCTCTTGAAGCTTTTAAAATTCTCTCTAGAATTTTCAAAATCCATGGCCACATGTTTACAATTTCACGTCAAAAAATGGCTAAAATTCCAGTTGAAATTTTTTCAAAGTCCCTTAAAAATTTTCCAATTTTTGTCCCAATTCTTCCCATTCCCATTGAAACTTTTCAAATCCCTCTCAAAATTGTTGAAATTCTGTTGAAGCTTTTAAAATTCTCTCTAGAATTTTCCATATCCATGTCCACATGTTTACAATTTCACGTCAAAAAAATGCTAAAATTCCAGTTGAAATTTTTTCAAAGTCCCTTAAAAATTTTCCAATTTTTGTCCCAATTCTTCCCATTCCCATTGAAACTTTTCAAATCCCTCTCAAAATTGTTGAAATTCTCTTGAAGCTTTTAAAATTCTCTCTAGAATTTTCAAAATCCATGGCCACATGTTTACAATTTCACGTCAAAAAATGGCTAAAATTCCAGTTGAAATTTTTTCAAAGTCCCTTAAAAATTTTCCAATTTTTGTCCCAATTCTTCCCATTCCCATTGAAACTTTTCAAATCCCTCTCAAAAGTGTTGAAATTCTGTTGAAGCTTTTAAAATTCTCTCTAGAATTTTCCATATCCATGTCCACATGTTTACAATTTCACGTCAAAAAAATGCTAAAATTCCAGTTGAAATTTTTTCAAAGTCCCTTAAAAATTTTCCAATTTTTGTCCCAATTCTTCCCATTCCCATTGAAACTTTTCAAATCCCTCTCAAAATTGTTGAAATTCTCTTGAAGCTTTTAAAATTCTCTCTAGAATTTTCAAAATCCATGGCCACATGTTTACAATTTCACGTCAAAAAATGGCTAAAATTCCAGTTGAAATTTTTTCAAAGTCCCTGAAAAATTTTCCAATTTTTGTCCCAATTCTTCCCATTCCCATTGAAACTTTTCAAATCCCTCTCAAAAGTGTTGAAATTCTGTTGAAGCTTTTAAAATTCTCTCTAGAATTTTCAAAATCCATGTCCACATGTTCACAATTTCACGTAAAAAAATTGCTAAAATTCCAGTTGAAAATTTTTCAAAGTCCCTGAAAATTTTCCAATTTTTGTCCCAATTCTTCCCATTCCCATTGAAACTTTTCAAATCCCTCTCAAAATTGTTGAAATTCTCTTGAAGCTTTTAAAATTCTCTCTAGAATTTTCAAAATCCATGTCCACATGTTTACAATTTCACGTCAAAAAATGGCTAAAATTCCAGTTGAAATTTTTTCAAAGTCCCTTAAAAATTTTCCAATTTTTGTCCCAATTCTTCCATTCCCATTGAAACTTTTCAAATCCCTCTCAAAATTGTTGAAATTCTCTTGAAGCTTTTAAAATTCTCTCTAGAATTTTCAAAATCCATGTCCACATGTTCACAATTTCACGTCAAAAAATGGCTAAAATTCCAGTTGAAAATTTTTCAAAGTCCCTGAAAAATTTTCCAATTTTTGTCCCAATTCTTCCCATTCCCATTGAAACTTTTCAAATCCCTCTCAAAATTGTTGAAATTCTGTTAAAGCTTTTAAATTCTCTCTAGAATTTTCAAAATCCACTTCAACATGTTTACAATTTCTCGTCAAAAAATGGCTAAAATTCCAGTTGAAATTTTTTCAAAGTCCCTTAAAAATTTTCCAATTTTTGTCCCAATTCTTCCCATTCCCATTGAAACTTTTCAAATCCCTCTCAAAATTGTTGAAATTCTCTTGAAGCTTTTAAAATTCTCTCTAGAATTTTCAAAATCCATGTCCACATGTTCACAATTTCACGTCAAAAAATGGCTAAAATTCCAGTTGAAATTTTTTCAAAGTCCCTTAAAAATTTTCCAATTTTTGTCCCAATTCTTCCCATTCCCATTGAAACTTTTCAAATCCCTCTCAAAATTGTTGAAATTCTGTTAAAGCTTTTAAAATTCTCTCTAGAATTTTCAAAATCCACTTCAACATGTTTACAATTTCACGTCAAAAAATTGCTAAAATTCCAGTTGAAATTTTTTCAAAGTCCCTTAAAAATTTTCCAATTTTTGTCCCAATTCTTCCCATTCCCATTGAAACTTTTCAAATCCCTCTCAAAATTGTTGAAATTCTGTTGAAGCTTTTAAAATTCTCTCTAGAATTTTCAAAATCCATGTCCACATGTTTACAATTTCACGTAAAAAAATGGCTAAAATTCCAGTTGAAATTTTTCAAAGTCCCTTAAAAATTTTCCAATTTTTGTCCCAATTCTTCCCATTCCCATTGAAACTTTTCAAATCCCTCTCAAAATTGTTGAAATTCTGTTGAAGCTTTTAAAATTCTCTCTAGAATTTTCAAAATCCATGGCCACCTGTTTACAATTTCACGTCAAAAAATGGCTAAAATTCCAGTTGAAATTTTTTCAAAGTCCCTTAAAAATTTTCCAATTTTTGTCCCAATTCTTCCCATTCCCATTGAAACTTTTCAAATCCCTCTCAAAATTGTTGAAATTCTCTTGAAGCTTTTAAAATTCTCTCTAGAATTTTCAACATCTATGGCCACATGTTTACAATTTCACTTAAAAAATGGCTAAAATTCCAGTTGAAATTTTTTCAAAGTCCCTTAAAAATTTTCCAATTTTTGTCCCAATTCTTCCCATTCCCATTGAAGCTTTTCAAATCCCTCTCAAAATTGTTGAAATTCTCTTGAAGCTTTTAAAATTCTCTCTAGAATTTTCAAAATCCATGGCCACATGTTTACAATTTCATGTCAAAAAATGGCTAAAATTCCAGTTGAAATTTTTTCAAAGTCCCTTAAAAATTTTCCCATTTTTGTCCCAATTCTTCCCATTCCCATTGAAACTTTTCAAATCCCTCTCAAAAGTGTTGAAATTCTCTTGAAGCTTTTAAAATTCTCTCTAGAATTTTCAAATCCACTTCCACATGTTTACAATTTCACGTCAAAAAATGGCTAAAATTCCAGTTGAAATTTTTTCAAAGTCCCTTAAAAATTTTCCAATTTTTGTCCCAATTCTTCCCATTCCCATTGAAACTTTTCAAATCCCTCTCAAAATTGTTGAAATTCTCTTGAAGCTTTTAAAATTCTCTCTAGAATTTTCAAAATCCATGTCCACATGTTTACAATTTCACGTCAAAAAATGGCTAAAATTCCAGTTGAAATTTTTTCAAAGTCCCTTAAAAATTTTCCAATTTTTGTCCCAATTCTTCCATTCCCATTGAAACTTTTCAAATCCCTCTCAAAATTGTAGAAATTCTCTTGAAGCTTTTAAAATTCTCTCTAGAATTTTCAAAATCCATGTCCACATGTTTACAATTTCACGTAAAAAAAATGCTAAAATTCCAGTTGAAATTTTTCAAAGTCCCTTAAAAATTTTCCAATTTTTGTCCCAATTCTTCCCATTCCCATTGAAACTTTTCAAATCCCTCTCAAAATTGTTGAAATTCTGTTGAAGCTTTTAAAATTCTCTCTAGAATTTTCAAAATCCATGTCCACATGTTCACAATTTCACGTCAAAAAATGGCTAAAATTCCAGTTGAAATTTTTTCAAAGTCCCTTAAAAATTTTCCAATTTTTGTCCCAATTCTTCCCATTCCCATTGAAACTTTTCAAATCCCTCTCAAAAGTGTTGAAATTCTGTTGAAGCTTTTAAAATTCTCTCTAGAATTTTCAAAATCCACTTCCACATGTTTACAATTTCACATAAAAAAATTGCTAAAATTCCAGTTGAAATTTTTTCAAAGTCCCTTAAAAATTTTCCAATTTTTGTCCCAATTCTTCCCATTCCCATTGAAACTTTTCAAATCCCTCTCAAAAGTGTTGAAATTCTGTTGAAGCTTTTAAAATTCTCTCTAGAATTTTCAAAATCCACTTCCACATGTTTACAATTTCACATAAAAAAATTGCTAAAATTCCAGTTGAAATTTTTTCAAAGTCCCTTAAAAATTTTCCAATTTTTGTCCCAATTCTTCCCATTCCCATTGAAACTTTTCAAATCCCTCTCAAAATTGTTGAAATTCTGTTGAAGCTTTTAAAATTCTCTCTAGAATTTTCAAAATCCATGTCCACATGTTCACAATTTCACGTCAAAAAATGGCTAAAATTCCAGTTGAAATTTTTTCAAAGTCCCTTAAAAATTTTCCAATTTTTGTCTCAATTCTTCCCATTCCCATTGAAACTTTTCAAATCCCTCTCAAAATTGTTGAAATTCTCTTGAAGCTTTTAAAATTCTCTCTAGAATTTTCAAAATCCATGTCCACATGTTTACAATTTCACATAAAAAAATTGCTAAAATTCCAGTTGAAATTTTTTCAAAGTCCCTTAAAAATTTTCCAATTTTTGTCCCAATTCTTCCCATTCCCATTGAAACTTTTCAAATCCCTCTCAGAAGTGTTGAAATTCTCTTGAAGCTTTTAAAATTCTCTCTAGAATTTTCAAAATCCATGTCCACATGTTCACAATTTCACGTCAAAAAATGGCTAAAATTCCAGTTGAAATTTTTTCAAAGTCCCTTAAAAATTTTCCAATTTTTGTCCCAATTCTTCCCATTCCCATTGAAACTTTTCAAATCCCTCTCAAAATTGTTGAAATTCTGTTGAAGCTTTTAAAATTCTCTCTAGAATTTTCCATATCCATGTCCACATGTTTACAATTTCACGTCAAAAAAATGCTAAAATTCCAGTTGAAATTTTTTCAAAGTCCCTTAAAAATTTTCCAATTTTTGTCCCAATTCTTCCCATTCCCATTGAAACTTTTCAAATCCCTCTCAAAATTGTTGAAATTCTCTTGAAGCTTTTAAAATTCTCTCTAGAATTTTCAAAATCCATGGCCACATGTTTACAATTTCACGTCAAAAAATGGCTAAAATTCCAGTTGAAATTTTTTCAAAGTCCCTTAAAAATTTTCCAATTTTTGTCCCAATTCTTCCCATTCCCATTGAAACTTTTCAAATCCCTCTCAAAATTGTTGAAATTCTCTTGAAGCTTTTAAAATTCTCTCTAGAATTTTCAAAATCCATGTCCACATGTTTACAATTTCACGTCAAAAAATGGCTAAAATTCCAGTTGAAATTTTTTCAAAGTCCCTTAAAAATTTTCCAATTTTTGTCCCAATTCTTCCCATTCCCATTGAAACTTTTCAAATCCCTCTCAAAATTGTTGAAATTCTCTTGAAGCTTTTAAAATTCTCTCTAGAATTTTCAAAATCCATGGCCACCTGTTTACAATTTCACGTCAAAAAATGGCTAAAATTCCAGTTGAAATTTTTTCAAAGTCCCTTAAAAATTTTCCAATTTTTGTCCCAATTCTTCCCATTCCCATTGAAACTTTTCAAATCCCTCTCAAAATTGTTGAAATTCTCTTGAAGCTTTTAAAATTCTCTCTAGAATTTTCAACATCTATGGCCACATGTTTACAATTTCACTTAAAAAAATGGCTAAAATTCCAGTTGAAATTTTTTCAAAGTCCCTTAAAAATTTTCCAATTTTTGTCCCAATTCTTCCCATTCCCATTGAAGCTTTTCAAATCCCTCTCAAAATTGTTGAAATTCTCTTGAAGCTTTTAAAATTCTCTCTAGAATTTTCAAAATCCATGGCCACATGTTTACAATTTCATGTCAAAAAATGGCTAAAATTCCAGTTGAAATTTTTTCAAAGTCCCTTAAAAATTTTCCCATTTTTGTCCCAATTCTTCCCATTCCCATTGAAACTTTTCAAATCCCTCTCAAAAGTGTTGAAATTCTCTTGAAGCTTTTAAAATTCTCTCTAGAATTTTCAAAATCCACTTCCACATGTTTACAATTTCACGTCAAAAAATGGCTAAAATTCCAGTTGAAATTTTTTCAAAGTCCCTTAAAAATTTTCCAATTTTTGTCCCAATTCTTCCCATTCCCATTGAAACTTTTCAAATCCCTCTCAAAATTGTTGAAATTCTCTTGAAGCTTTTAAAATTCTCTCTAGAATTTTCAAAATCCATGTCCACATGTTTACAATTTCACGTCAAAAAATGGCTAAAATTCCAGTTGAAATTTTTTCAAAGTCCCTTAAAAATTTTCCAATTTTTGTCCCAATTCTTCCCATTCCCATTGAAACTTTTCAAATCCCTCTCAAAATTGTAGAAATTCTCTTGAAGCTTTTAAAATTCTCTCTAGAATTTTCAAAATCCATGTCCACATGTTTACAATTTCACGTAAAAAAAATGCTAAAATTCCAGTTGAAATTTTTTCAAAGTCCCTTAAAAATTTTCCAATTTTTGTCCCAATTCTTCCCATTCCCATTGAAACTTTTCAAATCCCTCTCAAAATTGTTGAAATTCTGTTGAAGCTTTTAAAATTCTCTCTAGAATTTTCAAAATCCATGTCCACATGTTCACAATTTCACGTCAAAAAATGGCTAAAATTCCAGTTGAAATTTTTTCAAAGTCCCTTAAAAATTTTCCAATTTTTGTCCCAATTCTTCCCATTCCCATTGAAACTTTTCAAATCCCTCTCAAAAGTGTTGAAATTCTCTTGAAGCTTTTAAAATTCTCTCTAGAATTTTCAAAATCCACTTCCACATGTTTACAATTTCACATAAAAAAATTGCTAAAATTCCAGTTGAAATTTTTTCAAAGTCCCTTAAAAATTTTCCAATTTTTGTCCCAATTCTTCCCATTCCCATTGAAACTTTTCAAATCCCTCTCAAAAGTGTTGAAATTCTGTTGAAGCTTTTAAAATTCTCTCTAGAATTTTCAAAATCCACTTCCACATGTTTACAATTTCACATAAAAAAATTGCTAAAATTCCAGTTGAAATTTTTTCAAAGTCCCTTAAAAATTTTCCAATTTTTGTCCCAATTCTTCCCATTCCCATTGAAACTTTTCAAATCCCTCTCAAAATTGTTGAAATTCTCTTGAAGCTTTTAAAATTCTCTCTAGAATTTTCAAAATCCATGGCCACATGTTCACAATTTCACGTCAAAAAATGGCTAAAATTCCAGTTGAAATTTTTTCAAAGTCCCTTAAAAATTTTCCAATTTTTGTCTCAATTCTTCCCATTCCCATTGAAACTTTTCAAATCCCTCTCAAAATTGTTGAAATTCTCTTGAAGCTTTTAAAATTCTCTCTAGAATTTTCAAAATCCATGTCCACATGTTTACAATTTCACATAAAAAAATTGCTAAAATTCCAGTTGAAATTTTTTCAAAGTCCCTTAAAAATTTTCCAATTTTTGTCCCAATTCTTCCCATTCCCATTGAAACTTTTCAAATCCCTCTCAGAAGTGTTGAAATTCTCTTGAAGCTTTTAAAATTCTCTCTAGAATTTTCCATATCCATGTCCACATGTTTACAATTTCACGTCAAAAAAATGCTAAAATTCCAGTTGAAATTTTTTCAAAGTCCCTTAAAAATTTTCCAATTTTTGTCCCAATTCTTCCCATTCCCATTGAAACTTTTCAAATCCCTCTCAAAATTGTTGAAATTCTCTTGAAGCTTTTAAAATTCTCTCTAGAATTTTCAAAATCCATGGCCACATGTTTACAATTTCACGTCAAAAAATGGCTAAAATTCCAGTTGAAATTTTTTCAAAGTCCCTTAAAAATTTTCCAATTTTTGTCCCAATTCTTCCCATTCCCATTGAAACTTTTCAAATCCCTCTCAAAATTGTTGAAATTCTCTTGAAGCTTTTAAAATTCTCTCTAGAATTTTCAAAATCCATGTCCACATGTTTACAATTTCACGTCAAAAAATGGCTAAAATTCCAGTTGAAATTTTTTCAAAGTCCCTTAAAAATTTTCCAATTTTTGTCCCAATTCTTCCCATTCCCATTGAAACTTTTCAAATCCCTCTCAAAATTGTAGAAATTCTCTTGAAGCTTTTAAAATTCTCTCTAGAATTTTCAAAATCCATGTCCACATGTTTACAATTTCACGTAAAAAAAATGCTAAAATTCCAGTTGAAATTTTTTCAAAGTCCCTTAAAAATTTTCCAATTTTTGTCCCAATTCTTCCCATTCCCATTGAAACTTTTCAAATCCCTCTCAAAATTGTTGAAATTCTGTTGAAGCTTTTAAAATTCTCTCTAGAATTTTCAAAATCCATGTCCACATGTTCACAATTTCACGTCAAAAAATGGCTAAAATTCCAGTTGAAATTTTTTCAAAGTCCCTTAAAAATTTTCCAATTTTTGTCCCAATTCTTCCCATTCCCATTGAAACTTTTCAAATCCCTCTCAAAATTGTTGAAATTCTGTTGAAGCTTTTAAAATTCTCTCTAGAATTTTCAAAATCCACTTCCACATGTTTACAATTTCACATAAAAAAATTGCTAAAATTCCAGTTGAAATTTTTTCAAAGTCCCTTAAAAATTTTCCAATTTTTGTCCCAATTCTTCCCATTCCCATTGAAACTTTTCAAATCCCTCTCAAAATTGTTGAAATTCTCTTGAAGCTTTTAAAATTCTCTCTAGAATTTTCAAAATCCATGTCCACATGTTTACAATTTCACATAAAAAAATTGCTAAAATTCCAGTTGAAATTTTTTCAAAGTCCCTTAAAAATTTTCCAATTTTTGTCCCAATTCTTCCCATTCCCATTGAAACTTTTCAAATCCCTCTCAAAATTGTTGAAATTCTGTTGAAGCTTTTAAAATTCTCTCTAGAATTTTCAAAATCCACTTCCACATGTTTACAATTTCACGTCAAAAAATGGCTAAAATTCCAGTTGAAATTTTTTCAAAGTCCCTTAAAAATTTTCCAATTTTTGTCCCAATTCTTCCCATTCCCATTGAAACTTTTCAAATCCCTCTCAAAATTGTTGAAATTCTCTTGAAGCTTTTAAAATTCTCTCTAGAATTTTCAAAATCCATGGCCACATGTTTACAATTTCACATAAAAAAATGGCTAAAATTCCAGTTGAAATTTTTTCAAAGTCCCTTAAAAATTTTCCAATTTTTGTCCCAATTCTTCCCATTCCCATTGAAACTTTTCAAATCCCTCTCAAAATTGTTGAAATTCTCTTGAAGCTTTTAAAATTCTCTCTAGAATTTTCAAAATCCATGTCCACATGTTCACAATTTCACGTCAAAAAATGGCTAAAATTCCAGTTGAAATTTTTTCAAAGTCCCTTAAAAATTTTCCAATTTTTGTCCCAATTCTTCCCATTCCCATTGAAACTTTTCAAATCCCTCTCAAAATTGTTGAAATTCTCTTGAAGCTTTTAAAATTCTCTCTAGAATTTTCAAAATCCATGGCCACATGTTTACAATTTCACATAAAAAAATGGCTAAAATTCCAGTTGAAATTTTTTCAAAGTCCCTTAAAAATTTTCCAATTTTTGTCCCAATTCTTCCCATTCCCATTGAAACTTTTCAAATCCCTCTCAGAAGTGTTGAAATTCTGTTGAAGCTTTTAAAATTCTCTCTAGAATTTTCAAAATCCATGGCCACATGTTTACAATTTCACATAAAAAAATGGCTAAAATTCCAGTTGAAATTTTTTCAAAGTCCCTTAAAAATTTTCCAATTTTTGTCCCAATTCTTCCCATTCCCATTGAAACTTTTCAAATCCCTCTCAAAAGTGTTGAAATTCTCTTGAAGCTTTTAAAATTCTCTCTAGAATTTTCAAAATCCATGTCCACATGTTTACAATTTCACGTCAAAAAATGGCTAAAATTCCAGTTGAAATTTTTTCAAAGTCCCTTAAAAATTTTCCAATTTTTGTCCCAATTCTGCCAATTCCCATTGAAACTTTTCAAATCCCTCTCAAAAGTGTTGAAATTCTCTTGAAGCTTTTAAAATTCTCTCTAGAATTTTCAAAATCCACTTCCACCTGTTTACAATTTCACGTCAAAAAATGGCTAAAATTCCAGTTGAAATTTTTTCAAAGTCCCTTAAAAATTTTCCAATTTTTGTCCCAATTCTGCCCATTCCCATTGAAACTTTTCAAATCCCTCTCAAAATTGTTGAAATTCTCTTGAAGCTTTTAAAATTCTCTCTAGAATTTTCAAAATCCATGTCCACGTGTTTACAATTTCACGTCAAAAAATGGATAAAATTCCAGTTGAAATTTTTTCAAAGTCCCTTAAAAATTTTCCAATTTTTGTCCCAATTCTGCCCATTCCCATTGAAACTTTTCAAATCCCTCTCAAAATTGTTAGATTCTGTTGAAGCTTTTAAAATTCTCTCTAGAATTTTCAAAATCCATGGCCACATGTTTACAATTTCACGTAAAAAAATGGCTAAAATTCCAGTTGAAATTTTTTCAAAGTCCCTTAAAAATTTTCCAATTTTTGTCCCAATTCTTCCCATTCCCATTGAAACTTTTCAAATCCCTCTCAAAATTGTTGAAATTCTGTTGAAGCTTTTAAAATTCTCTCTAGAATTTTCCATATCCATGTCCACATGTTTACAATTTCACGTCAAAAAAATGCTAAAATTCCAGTTGAAATTTTTTCAAAGTCCCTTAAAAATTTTCCAATTTTTGTCCCAATTCTTCCCATTCCCATTGAAACTTTTCAAATCCCTCTCAAAATTGTTAGATTCTGTTGAAGCTTTTAAAATTCTCTCTAGAATTTTCAAAATCCATGTCCACATGTTTACAATTTCACATCAAAAAATGGCTAAAATTCCAGTTGAAATTTTTTCAAAGTCCCTTAAAAATTTTCCAATTTTTGTCCCAATTCTTCCCATTCCCATTGAAACTTTTCAAATCCCTCTCAAAATTGTTGAAATTCTGTTGAAGCTTTTAAAATTCTCTCTAGAATTTTCAAAATCCATGTCCACATGTTTACAATTTCACGTAAAAAAAATGCTAAAATTCCAGTTGAAATTTTTTCAAAGTCCCTTAAAAATTTTCCAATTTTTGTCCCAATTCTTCCCATTCCCATTGAAACTTTTCAAATCCCTCTCAAAATTGTTGAAATTCTCTTGAAGCTTTTAAAATTCTCTCTAGAATTTTCAAAATCCATGTCCACATGTTTACAATTTCACGTCAAAAAATGGCTAAAATTCCAGTTGAAATTTTTTCAAAGTCCCTTAAAAATTTTCCAATTTTTGTCCCAATTCTTCCCATTCCCATTGAAACTTTTCAAATCCCTCTCAAAATTGTTGAAATTCTCTTGAAGCTTTTAAAATTCTCTCTAGAATTTTCAAAATCCATGGCCACCTGTTTACAATTTCACGTCAAAAAATGGCTAAAATTCCAGTTGAAATTTTTTCAAAGTCCCTTAAAAATTTTCCAATTTTTGTCCCAATTCTTCCCATTCCCATTGAAACTTTTCAAATCCCTCTCAAAATTGTTGAAATTCTCTTGAAGCTTTTAAAATTCTCTCTAGAATTTTCAACATCTATGGCCACATGTTTACAATTTCACTTAAAAAAATGGCTAAAATTCCAGTTGAAATTTTTTCAAAGTCCCTTAAAAATTTTCCAATTTTTGTCCCAATTCTTCCCATTCCCACTGAAGCTTTTCAAATCCCTCTCAAAATTGTTGAAATTCTCTTGAAGCTTTTAAAATTCTCTCTAGAATTTTCAAAATCCATGGCCACATGTTTACAATTTCATGTCAAAAAATGGCTAAAATTCCAGTTGAAATTTTTTCAAAGTCCCTTAAAAATTTTCCCATTTTTGTCCCAATTCTTCCCATTCCCATTGAAACTTTTCAAATCCCTCTCAAAAGTGTTGAAATTCTCTTGAAGCTTTTAAAATTCTCTCTAGAATTTTCAAAATCCACTTCCACATGTTTACAATTTCACGTCAAAAAATGGCTAAAATTCCAGTTGAAATTTTTTCAAAGTCCCTTAAAAATTTTCCAATTTTTGTCCCAATTCTTCCCATTCCCATTGAAACTTTTCAAATCCCTCTCAAAATTGTTGAAATTCTCTTGAAGCTTTTAAAATTCTCTCTAGAATTTTCAAAATCCATGTCCACATGTTTACAATTTCACGTCAAAAAATGGCTAAAATTCCAGTTGAAATTTTTTCAAAGTCCCTTAAAAATTTTCCAATTTTTGTCCCAATTCTTCCCATTCCCATTGAAACTTTTCAAATCCCTCTCAAAATTGTAGAAATTCTCTTGAAGCTTTTAAAATTCTCTCTAGAATTTTCAAAATCCATGTCCACATGTTTACAATTTCACGTAAAAAAAATGCTAAAATTCCAGTTGAAATTTTTTCAAAGTCCCTTAAAAATTTTCCAATTTTTGTCCCAATTCTTCCCATTCCCATTGAAACTTTTCAAATCCCTCTCAAAATTGTTGAAATTCTGTTGAAGCTTTTAAAATTCTCTCTAGAATTTTCAAAATCCATGTCCACATGTTCACAATTTCACGTCAAAAAATGGCTAAAATTCCAGTTGAAATTTTTTCAAAGTCCCTTAAAAATTTTCCAATTTTTGTCCCAATTCTTCCCATTCCCATTGAAACTTTTCAAATCCCTCTCAAAAGTGTTGAAATTCTCTTGAAGCTTTTAAAATTCTCTCTAGAATTTTCAAAATCCACTTCCACATGTTTACAATTTCACATAAAAAAATTGCTAAAATTCCAGTTGAAATTTTTTCAAAGTCCCTTAAAAATTTTCCAATTTTTGTCCCAATTCTTCCCATTCCCATTGAAACTTTTCAAATCCCTCTCAAAAGTGTTGAAATTCTGTTGAAGCTTTTAAAATTCTCTCTAGAATTTTCAAAATCCACTTCCACATGTTTACAATTTCACATAAAAAAATTGCTAAAATTCCAGTTGAAATTTTTTCAAAGTCCCTTAAAAATTTTCCAATTTTTGTCCCAATTCTTCCCATTCCCATTGAAACTTTTCAAATCCCTCTCAAAATTGTTGAAATTCTCTTGAAGCTTTTAAAATTCTCTCTAGAATTTTCAAAATCCATGGCCACATGTTCACAATTTCACGTCAAAAAATGGCTAAAATTCCAGTTGAAATTTTTTCAAAGTCCCTTAAAAATTTTCCAATTTTTGTCTCAATTCTTCCCATTCCCATTGAAACTTTTCAAATCCCTCTCAAAATTGTTGAAATTCTCTTGAAGCTTTTAAAATTCTCTCTAGAATTTTCAAAATCCATGTCCACATGTTTACAATTTCACATAAAAAAATTGCTAAAATTCCAGTTGAAATTTTTTCAAAGTCCCTTAAAAATTTTCCAATTTTTGTCCCAATTCTTCCCATTCCCATTGAAACTTTTCAAATCCCTCTCAGAAGTGTTGAAATTCTCTTGAAGCTTTTAAAATTCTCTCTAGAATTTTCCATATCCATGTCCACATGTTTACAATTTCACGTCAAAAAAATGCTAAAATTCCAGTTGAAATTTTTTCAAAGTCCCTTAAAAATTTTCCAATTTTTGTCCCAATTCTTCCCATTCCCATTGAAACTTTTCAAATCCCTCTCAAAATTGTTGAAATTCTCTTGAAGCTTTTAAAATTCTCTCTAGAATTTTCAAAATCCATGGCCACATGTTTACAATTTCACGTCAAAAAATGGCTAAAATTCCAGTTGAAATTTTTTCAAAGTCCCTTAAAAATTTTCCAATTTTTGTCCCAATTCTTCCCATTCCCATTGAAACTTTTCAAATCCCTCTCAAAATTGTTGAAATTCTCTTGAAGCTTTTAAAATTCTCTCTAGAATTTTCAAAATCCATGTCCACATGTTTACAATTTCACGTCAAAAAATGGCTAAAATTCCAGTTGAAATTTTTTCAAAGTCGCTTAAAAATTTTCCAATTTTTGTCCCAATTCTTCCCATTCCCATTGAAACTTTTCAAATCCCTCTCAAAATTGTAGAAATTCTCTTGAAGCTTTTAAAATTCTCTCTAGAATTTTCAAAATCCATGTCCACATGTTTACAATTTCACGTAAAAAAAATGCTAAAATTCCAGTTGAAATTTTTTCAAAGTCCCTTAAAAATTTTCCAATTTTTGTCCCAATTCTTCCCATTCCCATTGAAACTTTTCAAATCCCTCTCAAAATTGTTGAAATTCTCTTGAAGCTTTTAAAATTCTCTCTAGAATTTTCAAAATCCATGTCCACATGTTTACAATTTCACGTCAAAAAATGGCTAAAATTCCAGTTGAAATTTTTTCAAAGTCCCTTAAAAATTTTCCAATTTTTGTCCCAATTCTTCCCATTCCCATTGAAACTTTTCAAATCCCTCTCAAAATTGTTGAAATTCTCTTGAAGCTTTTAAAATTCTCTCTAGAATTTTCAAAATCCATGGCCACCTGTTTACAATTTCACGTCAAAAAATGGCTAAAATTCCAGTTGAAATTTTTTCAAAGTCCCTTAAAAATTTTCCAATTTTTGTCCCAATTCTTCCCATTCCCATTGAAACTTTTCAAATCCCTCTCAAAATTGTTGAAATTCTCTTGAAGCTTTTAAAATTCTCTCTAGAATTTTCAACATCTATGGCCACATGTTTACAATTTCACTTAAAAAATGGCTAAAATTCCAGTTGAAATTTTTTCAAAGTCCCTTAAAAATTTTCCAATTTTTGTCCCAATTCTTCCCATTCCCATTGAAGCTTTTCAAATCCCTCTCAAAATTGTTGAAATTCTCTTGAAGCTTTTAAAATTCTCTCTAGAATTTTCAAAATCCATGGCCACATGTTTACAATTTCATGTCAAAAAATGGCTAAAATTCCAGTTGAAATTTTTTCAAAGTCCCTTAAAAATTTTCCCATTTTTGTCCCAATTCTTCCCATTCCCATTGAAACTTTTCAAATCCCTCTCAAAAGTGTTGAAATTCTCTTGAAGCTTTTAAAATTCTCTCTAGAATTTTCAAAATCCACTTCCACATGTTTACAATTTCACGTCAAAAAATGGCTAAAATTCCAGTTGAAATTTTTTCAAAGTCCCTTAAAAATTTTCCAATTTTTGTCCCAATTCTTCCCATTCCCATTGAAACTTTTCAAATCCCTCTCAAAATTGTTGAAATTCTCTTGAAGCTTTTAAAATTCTCTCTAGAATTTTCAAAATCCATGTCCACATGTTTACAATTTCACGTCAAAAAATGGCTAAAATTCCAGTTGAAATTTTTTCAAAGTCCCTTAAAATTTTCCAATTTTTGTCCCAATTCTTCCCATTCCCATTGAAACTTTTCAAATCCCTCTCAAAATTGTAGAAATTCTCTTGAAGCTTTTAAAATTCTCTCTAGAATTTTCAAAATCCATGTCCACATGTTTACAATTTCACGTAAAAAAAATGCTAAAATTCCAGTTGAAATTTTTTCAAAGTCCCTTAAAAATTTTCCAATTTTTGTCCCAATTCTTCCCATTCCCATTGAAACTTTTCAAATCCCTCTCAAAATTGTTGAAATTCTGTTGAAGCTTTTAAAATTCTCTCTAGAATTTTCAAAATCCATGTCCACATGTTCACAATTTCACGTCAAAAAATGGCTAAAATTCCAGTTGAAATTTTTTCAAAGTCCCTTAAAAATTTTCCAATTTTTGTCCCAATTCTTCCCATTCCCATTGAAACTTTTCAAATCCCTCTCAAAAGTGTTGAAATTCTCTTGAAGCTTTTAAAATTCTCTCTAGAATTTTCAAAATCCACTTCCACATGTTTACAATTTCACATAAAAAAATTGCTAAAATTCCAGTTGAAATTTTTTCAAAGTCCCTTAAAAATTTTCCAATTTTTGTCCCAATTCTTCCCATTCCCATTGAAACTTTTCAAATCCCTCTCAAAAGTGTTGAAATTCTGTTGAAGCTTTTAAAATTCTCTCTAGAATTTTCAAAATCCACTTCCACATGTTTACAATTTCACATAAAAAAATTGCTAAAATTCCAGTTGAAATTTTTTCAAAGTCCCTTAAAAATTTTCCAATTTTGTCCCAATTCTTCCCATTCCCATTGAAACTTTTCAAATCCCTCTCAAAATTGTTGAAATTCTCTTGAAGCTTTTAAAATTCTCTCTAGAATTTTCAAAATCCATGGCCACATGTTCACAATTTCACGTCAAAAAATGGCTAAAATTCCAGTTGAAATTTTTTCAAAGTCCCTTAAAAATTTTCCAATTTTTGTCTCAATTCTTCCCATTCCCATTGAAACTTTTCAAATCCCTCTCAAAATTGTTGAAATTCTCTTGAAGCTTTTAAAATTCTCTCTAGAATTTTCAAAATCCATGTCCACATGTTTACAATTTCACATAAAAAAATTGCTAAAATTCCAGTTGAAATTTTTTCAAAGTCCCTTAAAAATTTTCCAATTTTTGTCCCAATTCTTCCCATTCCCATTGAAACTTTTCAAATCCCTCTCAGAAGTGTTGAAATTCTCTTGAAGCTTTTAAAATTCTCTCTAGAATTTTCCATATCCATGTCCACATGTTTACAATTTCACGTCAAAAAAATGCTAAAATTCCAGTTGAAATTTTTTCAAAGTCCCTTAAAAATTTTCCAATTTTTGTCCCAATTCTTCCCATTCCCATTGAAACTTTTCAAATCCCTCTCAAAATTGTTGAAATTCTCTTGAAGCTTTTAAAATTCTCTCTAGAATTTTCAAAATCCATGGCCACATGTTTACAATTTCACGTCAAAAAATGGCTAAAATTCCAGTTGAAATTTTTCAAAGTCCCTTAAAAATTTTCCAATTTTTGTCCCAATTCTTCCCATTCCCATTGAAACTTTTCAAATCCCTCTCAAAATTGTTGAAATTCTCTTGAAGCTTTTAAAATTCTCTCTAGAATTTTCAAAATCCATGTCCACATGTTTACAATTTCACGTCAAAAAATGGCTAAAATTCCAGTTGAAATTTTTTCAAAGTCGCTTAAAAATTTTCCAATTTTTGTCCCAATTCTTCCCATTCCCATTGAAACTTTTCAAATCCCTCTCAAAATTGTAGAAATTCTCTTGAAGCTTTTAAAATTCTCTCTAGAATTTTCAAAATCCATGTCCACATGTTTACAATTTCACGTAAAAAAAATGCTAAAATTCCAGTTGAAATTTTTTCAAAGTCCCTTAAAAATTTTCCAATTTTTGTCCCAATTCTTCCCATTCCCATTGAAACTTTTCAAATCCCTCTCAAAATTGTTGAAATTCTGTTGAAGCTTTTAAAATTCTCTCTAGAATTTTCAAAATCCATGTCCACATGTTCACAATTTCACGTCAAAAAATGGCTAAAATTCCAGTTGAAATTTTTTCAAAGTCCCTTAAAAATTTTCCAATTTTTGTCCCAATTCTTCCCATTCCCATTGAAACTTTTCAAATCCCTCTCAAAATTGTTGAAATTCTGTTGAAGCTTTTAAAATTCTCTCTAGAATTTTCAAAATCCACTTCCACATGTTTACAATTTCACATAAAAAATTGCTAAAATTCCAGTTGAAATTTTTTCAAAGTCCCTTAAAAATTTTCCAATTTTTGTCCCAATTCTTCCCATTCCCATTGAAACTTTTCAAATCCCTCTCAAAATTGTTGAAATTCTCTTGAAGCTTTTAAAATTCTCTCTAGAATTTTCAAAATCCATGTCCACATGTTTACAATTTCACATAAAAAAATTGCTAAAATTCCAGTTGAAATTTTTTCAAAGTCCCTTAAAAATTTTCCAATTTTTGTCCCAATTCTTCCCATTCCCATTGAAACTTTTCAAATCCCTCTCAAAATTGTTGAAATTCTGTTGAAGCTTTTAAAATTCTCTCTAGAATTTTCAAAATCCATGTCCACATGTTCACAATTTCACGTCAAAAAATGGCTAAAATTCCAGTTGAAATTTTTTCAAAGTCCCTTAAAAATTTTCCAATTTTTGTCCCAATTCTTCCCATTCCCATTGAAACTTTTCAAATCCCTCTCAAAATTGTTGAAATTCTCTTGAAGCTTTTAAAATTCTCTCTAGAATTTTCAAAATCCATGGCCACATGTTTACAATTTCACATAAAAAAATGGCTAAAATTCCAGTTGAAATTTTTTCAAAGTCCCTTAAAAATTTTCCAATTTTTGTCCCAATTCTTCCCATTCCCATTGAAACTTTTCAAATCCCTCTCAGAAGTGTTGAAATTCTGTTGAAGCTTTTAAAATTCTCTCTAGAATTTTCAAAATCCATGGCCACATGTTTACAATTTCACATAAAAAAATGGCTAAAATTCCAGTTGAAATTTTTTCAAAGTCCCTTAAAAATTTTCCAATTTTTGTCCCAATTCTTCCCATTCCCATTGAAACTTTTCAAATCCCTCTCAAAAGTGTTGAAATTCTCTTGAAGCTTTTAAAATTCTCTCTAGAATTTTCAAAATCCATGTCCACATGTTTACAATTTCACGTCAAAAAATGGCTAAAATTCCAGTTGAAATTTTTTCAAAGTCCCTTAAAAATTTTCCAATTTTTGTCCCAATTCTGCCAATTCCCATTGAAACTTTTCAAATCCCTCTCAAAAGTGTTGAAATTCTCTTGAAGCTTTTAAAATTCTCTCTAGAATTTTCAAAATCCACTTCCACCTGTTTACAATTTCACGTCAAAAAATGGCTAAAATTCCAGTTGAAATTTTTTCAAAGTCCCTTAAAAATTTTCCAATTTTTGTCCCAATTCTGCCCATTCCCATTGAAACTTTTCAAATCCCTCTCAAAATTGTTGAAATTCTCTTGAAGCTTTTAAAATTCTCTCTAGAATTTTCAAAATCCATGTCCACGTGTTTACAATTTCACGTCAAAAAATGGATAAAATTCCAGTTGAAATTTTTTCAAAGTCCCTTAAAAATTTTCCAATTTTTGTCCCAATTCTGCCCATTCCCATTGAAACTTTTCAAATCCCTCTCAAAATTGTTAGATTCTGTTGAAGCTTTTAAAATTCTCTCTAGAATTTTCAAAATCCATGGCCACATGTTTACAATTTCACGTAAAAAAATGGCTAAAATTCCAGTTGAAATTTTTTCAAAGTCCCTTAAAAATTTTCCAATTTTTGTCCCAATTCTTCCCATTCCCATTGAAACTTTTCAAATCCCTCTCAAAATTGTTGAAATTCTGTTGAAGCTTTTAAAATTCTCTCTAGAATTTTCCATATCCATGTCCACATGTTTACAATTTCACGTCAAAAAAATGCTAAAATTCCAGTTGAAATTTTTTCAAAGTCCCTTAAAAATTTTCCAATTTTTGTCCCAATTCTTCCCATTCCCATTGAAACTTTTCAAATCCCTCTCAAAATTGTTAGATTCTGTTGAAGCTTTTAAAATTCTCTCTAGAATTTTCAAAATCCATGTCCACATGTTTACAATTTCACATCAAAAAATGGCTAAAATTCCAGTTGAAATTTTTTCAAAGTCCCTTAAAAATTTTCCAATTTTTGTCCCAATTCTTCCCATTCCCATTGAAACTTTTCAAATCCCTCTCAAAATTGTTGAAATTCTGTTGAAGCTTTTAAAATTCTCTCTAGAATTTTCAAAATCCATGTCCACATGTTTACAATTTCACGTAAAAAAAATGCTAAAATTCCAGTTGAAATTTTTTCAAAGTCCCTTAAAAATTTTCCAATTTTTGTCCCAATTCTTCCCATTCCCATTGAAACTTTTCAAATCCCTCTCAAAATTGTTGAAATTCTGTTGAAGCTTTTAAAATTCTCTCTAGAATTTTCAAAATCCATGTCCAAATGTTCACAATTTCACGTCAAAAAATGGCTAAAATTCCAGTTGAAATTTTTTCAAAGTCCCTTAAAAATTTTCCAATTTTTGTCCCAATTCTTCCCATTCCCATTGAAACTTTTCAAATCCCTCTCAAAATTGTTGAAATTCTGTTGAAGCTTTTAAAATTCTCTCTAGAATTTTCAAAATCCACTTCCACATGTTTACAATTTCACATAAAAAAATTGCTAAAATTCCAGTTGAAATTTTTTCAAAGTCCCTTAAAAATTTTCCAATTTTTGTCCCAATTCTTCCCATTCCCATTGAAACTTTTCAAATCCCTCTCAAAATTGTTGAAATTCTGTTGAAGCTTTTAAAATTCTCTCTAGAATTTTCAAAATCCACTTCCACATGTTTACAATTTCACATAAAAAAATTGCTAAAATTCCAGTTGAAATTTTTTCAAAGTCCCTTAAAAATTTTCCAATTTTTGTCCCAATTCTTCCCATTCCCATTGAAACTTTTCAAATCCCTCTCAAAATTGTTGAAATTCTGTTGAAGCTTTTAAAATTCTCTCTAGAATTTTCAAAATCCATGTCCACATGTTCACAATTTCACGTCAAAAAATGGCTAAAATTCCAGTTGAAATTTTTTCAAAGTCCCTTAAAAATTTTCCAATTTTTGTCCCAATTCTTCCCATTCCCATTGAAACTTTTCAAATCCCTCTCAAAATTGTTGAAATTCTCTTGAAGCTTTTAAAATTCTCTCTAGAATTTTCAAAATCCATGTCCACATGTTTACAATTTCACATAAAAAAATGGCTAAAATTCCAGTTGAAATTTTTTCAAAGTCCCTTAAAAATTTTCCAATTTTTGTCCCAATTCTTCCCATTCCCATTGAAACTTTTCAAATCCCTCTCAGAAGTGTTGAAATTCTGTTGAAGCTTTTAAAATTCTCTCTAGAATTTTCAAAATCCATGTCCACATGTTCACAATTTCACGTCAAAAAATGGCTAAAATTCCAGTTGAAATTTTTTCAAAGTCCCTTAAAAATTTTCCAATTTTTGTCCCAATTCTTCCCATTCCCATTGAAACTTTTCAAATCCCTCTCAAAATTGTTGAAATTCTGTTGAAGCTTTTAAAATTCTCTCTAGAATTTTCCATATCCATGTCCACATGTTTACAATTTCACGTCAAAAAAATGCTAAAATTCCAGTTGAAATTTTTTCAAAGTCCCTTAAAAATTTTCCAATTTTTGTCCCAATTCTTCCCATTCCCATTGAAACTTTTCAAATCCCTCTCAAAATTGTTGAAATTCTCTTGAAGCTTTTAAAATTCTCTCTAGAATTTTCAAAATCCATGGCCACATGTTTACAATTTCACGTCAAAAAATGGCTAAAATTCCAGTTGAAATTTTTTCAAAGTCCCTTAAAAATTTTCCAATTTTTGTCCCAATTCTTCCCATTCCCATTGAAACTTTTCAAATCCCTCTCAAAATTGTTGAAATTCTCTTGAAGCTTTTAAAATTCTCTCTAGAATTTTCAAAATCCATGTCCACATGTTTACAATTTCACGTCAAAAAATGGCTAAAATTCCAGTTGAAATTTTTTCAAAGTCCCTTAAAAATTTTCCAATTTTTGTCCCAATTCTTCCCATTCCCATTGAAACTTTTCAAATCCCTCTCAAAATTGTAGAAATTCTCTTGAAGCTTTTAAAATTCTCTCTAGAATTTTCAAAATCCATGTCCACATGTTTACAATTTCACGTAAAAAAAATGCTAAAATTCCAGTTGAAATTTTTTCAAAGTCCCTTAAAAATTTTCCAATTTTTGTCCCAATTCTTCCCATTCCCATTGAAACTTTTCAAATCCCTCTCAAAATTGTTGAAATTCTGTTGAAGCTTTTAAAATTCTCTCTAGAATTTTCAAAATCCATGTCCACATGTTTACAATTTCACGTCAAAAAATGGCTAAAATTCCAGTTGAAATTTTTTCAAAGTCCCTTAAAAATTTTCCAATTTTTGTCCCAATTCTTCCCATTCCCATTGAAACTTTTCAAATCCCTCTCAAAATTGTTGAAATTCTGTTGAAGCTTTTAAAATTCTCTCTAGAATTTTCAAAATCCACTTCCACATGTTTACAATTTCACATAAAAAAATTGCTAAAATTCCAGTTGAAATTTTTTCAAAGTCCCTTAAAAATTTTCCAATTTTTGTCCCAATTCTTCCCATTCCCATTGAAACTTTTCAAATCCCTCTCAAAAGTGTTGAAATTCTCTTGAAGCTTTTAAAATTCTCTCTAGAATTTTCAAAATCCACTTCCACATGTTTACAATTTCACATAAAAAAATTGCTAAAATTCCAGTTGAAATTTTTTCAAAGTCCCTTAAAAATTTTCCAATTTTTGTCCCAATTCTTCCCATTCCCATTGAAACTTTCCAAATCCCTCTCAAAATTGTTGAAATTCTGTTGAAGCTTTTAAAATTCTCTCTAGAATTTTCAAAATCCATGTCCACATGTTCACAATTTCACGTCAAAAAATGGCTAAAATTCCAGTTGAAATTTTTTCAAAGTCCCTGAAAAATTTTCCAATTTTTGTCCCAATTCTTCCCATTCCCATTGAAACTTTTCAAATCCCTCTCAAAATTGTTGAAATTCTCTTGAAGCTTTTAAAATTCTCTCTAGAATTTTCAAAATCCATGTCCACATGTTTACAATTTCACATAAAAAAATTGCTAAAATTCCAGTTGAAATTTTTTCAAAGTCCCTTAAAAATTTTCCAATTTTTGTCCCAATTCTTCCCATTCCCATTGAAACTTTTCAAATCCCTCTCAGAAGTGTTGAAATTCTGTTGAAGCTTTTAAAATTCTCTCTAGAATTTTCAAAATCCATGTCCACATGTTTACAATTTCACATTAAAAAATGGCTAAAATTCCAGTTGAAATTTTTTCAAAGTCCCTTAAAAATTTTCCAATTTTTGTCCCAATTCTTCCCATTCCCATTGAAACTTTTCAAATCCCTCTCAAAAGTGTTGAAATTCTCTTGAAGCTTTTAAAATTCTCTCTAGAATTTTCAAAATCCATGGCCACATGTTTACAATTTCACGTCAAAAAATGGCTAAAATTCCAGTTGAAATTTTTTCAAAGTCCCTTAAAAATTTTCCAATTTTTGTCCCAATTCTGCCCATTCCCATTGAAACTTTTCAAATCCCTCTCAAAAGTGTTGAAATTCTCTTGAAGCTTTTAAAATTCTCTCTAGAATTTTCAAAATCCACTTCCACATGTTTACAATTTCACGTCAAAAAATGGCTAAAATTCCAGTTGAAATTTTTTCAAAGTCCCTTAAAAATTTTCCAATTTTTGTCCCAATTCTTCCCATTCCCATTGAAACTTTTCAAATCCCTCTCAAAATTGTTGAAATTCTCTTGAAGCTTTTAAAATTCTCTCTAGAATTTTCAAAATCCATGTCCACGTGTTTACAATTTCACGTCAAAAAATGGATAAAATTCCAGTTGAAATTTTTTCAAAGTCCCTTAAAAATTTTCCAATTTTTGTCCCAATTCTGCCCATTCCCATTGAAACTTTTCAAATCCCTCTCAAAATTGTTAGATTCTGTTGAAGCTTTTAAAATTCTCTCTAGAATTTTCAAAATCCATGGCCACATGTTTACAATTTCACGTAAAAAAATGGCTAAAATTCCAGTTGAAATTTTTTCAAAGTCCCTTAAAAATTTTCCAATTTTTGTCCCAATTCTTCCCATTCCCATTGAAACTTTTCAAATCCCTCTCAAAATTGTTGAAATTCTGTTGAAGCTTTTAAAATTCTCTCTAGAATTTTCCATATCCATGTCCACATGTTTACAATTTCACGTCAAAAAAATGCTAAAATTCCAGTTGAAATTTTTTCAAAGTCCCTTAAAAATTTTCCAATTTTTGTCCCAATTCTTCCCATTCCCATTGAAACTTTTCAAATCCCTCTCAAAATTGTTGAAATTCTCTTGAAGCTTTTAAAATTCTCTCTAGAATTTTCAAAATCCATGGCCACATGTTTACAATTTCACGTCAAAAAATGGCTAAAATTCCAGTTGAAATTTTTTCAAAGTCCCTTAAAAATTTTCCAATTTTTGTCCCAATTCTTCCCATTCCCATTGAAACTTTTCAAATCCCTCTCAAAAGTGTTGAAATTCTCTTGAAGCTTTTAAAATTCTCTCTAGAATTTTCCATATCCATGTCCACATGTTTACAATTTCACGTCAAAAAAATGCTAAAATTCCAGTTGAAATTTTTTCAAAGTCCCTTAAAAATTTTCCAATTTTTGTCCCAATTCTTCCCATTCCCATTGAAACTTTTCAAATCCCTCTCAAAATTGTTGAAATTCTCTTGAAGCTTTTAAAATTCTCTCTAGAATTTTCAAAATCCATGTCCACATGTTTACAATTTCACATAAAAAAATTGCTAAAATTCCAGTTGAAATTTTTTCAAAGTCCCTTAAAAATTTTCCAATTTTTGTCCCAATTCTTCCCATTCCCATTGAAACTTTTCAAATCCCTCTCAAAATTGTTGAAATTCTCTTGAAGCTTTTAAAATTCTCTCTAGAATTTTCAAAATCCATGTCCACATGTTCACAATTTCACGTAAAAAAATTGCTAAAATTCCAGTTGAAAATTTTTCAAAGTCCCTGAAAAATTTTCCAATTTTTGTCCCAATTCTTCCCATTCCCATTGAAACTTTTCAAATCCCTCTCAAAATTGTTGAAATTCTCTTGAAGCTTTTAAAATTCTCTCTAGAATTTTCAAAATCCATGTCCACATGTTTACAATTTCACGTCAAAAAATGGCTAAAATTCCAGTTGAAATTTTTTCAAAGTCCCTTAAAAATTTTCCAATTTTTGTCCCAATTCTTCCCATTCCCATTGAAACTTTTCAAATCCCTCTCAAAATTGTTGAAATTCTCTTGAAGCTTTTAAAATTCTCTCTAGAATTTTCAAAATCCATGTCCACATGTTCACAATTTCACGTCAAAAAATGGCTAAAATTCCAGTTGAAATTTTTTCAAAGTCCCTTAAAAATTTTCCAATTTTTGTCCCAATTCTTCCCATTCCCATTGAAACTTTTCAAATCCCTCTCAAAATTGTTGAAATTCTGTTAAAGCTTTTAAAATTCTCTCTAGAATTTTCAAAATCCACTTCAACATGTTTACAATTTCTCGTCAAAAAATGGCTAAAATTCCAGTTGAAATTTTTTCAAAGTCCCTTAAAAATTTTCCAATTTTTGTCCCAATTCTTCCCATTCCCATTGAAACTTTTCAAATCCCTCTCAAAATTGTTGAAATTCTGTTGAAGCTTTTAAAATTCTCTCTAGAATTTTCAAAATCCATGGCCACATGTTCCAAATTCACGTAAGAAAATGGCTAAAATTCCAGTTGAAATTTTTTCAAAGTCCCTTAAAAATTCTCCAATTTTTGTCCCAATTCTTCCCATTCCCATTGAAACTTTTCAAATCCCTCTCAAAATTGTTGAAATTCTCTTGAAGCTTTTAAAATTCTCTCTAGAATTTTCAAAATCCACTTCAACATGTTTACAATTTCACGTCAAAAAATTGCTAAAATTCCAGTTGAAATTTTTTCAAAGTCCCTTAAAAATTTTCCAATTTTTGTCCCAATTCTTCCCATTCCCATTGAAACTTTTCAAATCCCTCTCAAAATTGTTGAAATTCTGTTGAAGCTTTTAAAATTCTCTCTAGAATTTTCAAAATCCATGTCCACATGTTCACAATTTCACGTCAAAAAATGGCTAAAATTCCAGTTGAAATTTTTTCAAAGTCCCTGAAAAATTTTCCAATTTTTGTCCCAATTCTTCCCATTCCCATTGAAACTTTTCAAATCCCTCTCAAAATTGTTGAAATTCTCTTGAAGCTTTTAAAATTCTCTCTAGAATTTTCAAAATCCATGTCCACATGTTTACAATTTCACATAAAAAAATTGCTAAAATTCCAGTTGAAATTTTTTCAAAGTCCCTTAAAAATTTTCCAATTTTTGTCCCAATTCTTCCCATTCCCATTGAAACTTTTCAAATCCCTCTCAAAATTGTTGAAATTCTGTTGAAGCTTTTAAAATTCTCTCTAGAATTTTCCATATCCATGTCCACATGTTTACAATTTCACGTCAAAAAAATGCTAAAATTCCAGTTGAAATTTTTTCAAAGTCCCTTAAAAATTTTCCAATTTTTGTCCCAATTCTTCCCATTCCCATTGAAACTTTTCAAATCCCTCTCAAAATTGTTGAAATTCTCTTGAAGCTTTTAAAATTCTCTCTAGAATTTTCAAAATCCATGTCCACATGTTCACAATTTCACGTCAAAAAATGGCTAAAATTCCAGTTGAAATTTTTTCAAAGTCCCTTAAAAATTTTCCAATTTTTGTCCCAATTCTTCCCATTCCCATTGAAACTTTTCAAATCCCTCTCAAAATTGTTGAAATTCTGTTGAAGCTTTTAAAATTCTCTCTAGAATTTTCAAAATCCACTTCCACATGTTTACAATTTCACATAAAAAAATTGCTAAAATTCCAGTTGAAATTTTTTCAAAGTCCCTTAAAAATTTTCCAATTTTTGTCCCAATTCTTCCCATTCCCATTGAAACTTTTCAAATCCCTCTCAAAATTGTTGAAATTCTCTTGAAGCTTTTAAAATTCTCTCTAGAATTTTCAAAATCCATGGCCACATGTTTACAATTTCACGTCAAAAAATGGCTAAAATTCCAGTTGAAATTTTTTCAAAGTCCCTTAAAAATTTTCCAATTTTTGTCCCAATTCTTCCCATTCCCATTGAAACTTTTCAAATCCCTCTCAAAAGTGTTGAAATTCTCTTGAAGCTTTTAAAATTCTCTCTAGAATTTTCCATATCCATGTCCACATGTTTACAATTTCACGTCAAAAAAATGCTAAAATTCCAGTTGAAATTTTTTCAAAGTCCCTTAAAAATTTTCCAATTTTTGTCCCAATTCTTCCCATTCCCATTGAAACTTTTCAAATCCCTCTCAAAATTGTTGAAATTCTCTTGAAGCTTTTAAAATTCTCTCTAGAATTTTCAAAATCCATGGCCACATGTTTACAATTTCACGTCAAAAAATGGCTAAAATTCCAGTTGAAATTTTTTCAAAGTCCCTTAAAAATTTTCCAATTTTTGTCCCAATTCTTCCCATTCCCATTGAAACTTTTCAAATCCCTCTCAAAATTGTTGAAATTCTCTTGAAGCTTTTAAAATTCTCTCTAGAATTTTCAAAATCCATGTCCACATGTTCACAATTTCACGTAAAAAAATTGCTAAAATTCCAGTTGAAAATTTTTCAAAGTCGCTTAAAAATTTTCCAATTTTTGTCCCAATTCTTCCCATTCCCATTGAAACTTTTCAAATCCCTCTCAAAATTGTTGAAATTCTCTTGAAGCTTTTAAAATTCTCTCTAGAATTTTCAAAATCCATGTCCACATGTTTACAATTTCACGTCAAAAAATGGCTAAAATTCCAGTTGAAATTTTTTCAAAGTCCCTTAAAAATTTTCCAATTTTTGTCCCAATTCTTCCCATTCCCATTGAAACTTTTCAAATCCCTCTCAAAATTGTTGAAATTCTCTTGAAGCTTTTAAAATTCTCTCTAGAATTTTCAAAATCCATGTCCACATGTTCACAATTTCACGTCAAAAAATGGCTAAAATTCCAGTTGAAATTTTTTCAAAGTCCCTTAAAAATTTTCCAATTTTTGTCCCAATTCTTCCCATTCCCATTGAAACTTTTCAAATCCCTCTCAAAATTGTTGAAATTCTGTTAAAGCTTTTAAAATTCTCTCTAGAATTTTCAAAATCCACTTCAACATGTTTACAATTTCTCGTCAAAAAATGGCTAAAATTCCAGTTGAAATTTTTTCAAAGTCCCTTAAAAATTTTCCAATTTTTGTCCCAATTCTTCCCATTCCCATTGAAACTTTTCAAATCCCTCTCAAAATTGTTGAAATTCTCTTGAAGCTTTTAAAATTCTCTCTAGAATTTTCAAAATCCATGGCCACATGTTCCAAATTCACGTAAGAAAATGGCTAAAATTCCAGTTGAAATTTTTTCAAAGTCCCTTAAAAATTCTCCAATTTTTGTCCCAATTCTTCCCATTCCCATTGAAACTTTTCAAATCCCTCTCAAAATTGTTGAAATTCTCTTGAAGCTTTTAAAATTCTCTCTAGAATTTTCAAAATCCACTTCAACATGTTTACAATTTCACGTCAAAAAATTGCTAAAATTCCAGTTGAAATTTTTTCAAAGTCCCTTAAAAATTTTCCAATTTTTGTCCCAATTCTTCCCATTCCCATTGAAACTTTTCAAATCCCTCTCAAAATTGTTGAAATTCTGTTGAAGCTTTTAAAATTCTCTCTAGAATTTTCAAAATCCATGGCCACCTGTTTACAATTTCACGTCAAAAAATGGCTAAAATTCCAGTTGAAATTTTTTCAAAGTCCCTTAAAAATTTTCCAATTTTTGTCCCAATTCTTCCCATTCCCATTGAAACTTTTCAAATCCCTCTCAAAATTGTTGAAATTCTCTTGAAGCTTTTAAAATTCTCTCTAGAATTTTCAACATCTATGGCCACATGTTTACAATTTCACTTAAAAAAATGGCTAAAATTCCAGTTGAAATTTTTTCAAAGTCCCTTAAAAATTTTCCAATTTTTGTCCCAATTCTTCCCATTCCCATTGAAGCTTTTCAAATCCCTCTCAAAATTGTTGAAATTCTCTTGAAACTTTTAAAATTCTCTCTAGAATTTTCAAAATCCATGGCCACATGTTTACAATTTCATGTCAAAAAATGGCTAAAATTCCAGTTGAAATTTTTTCAAAGTCCCTTAAAAATTTTCCCATTTTTGTCCCAATTCTTCCCATTCCCATTGAAACTTTTCAAATCCCTCTCAAAAGTGTTGAAATTCTCTTGAAGCTTTTAAAATTCTCTCTAGAATTTTCAAAATCCACTTCCACATGTTTACAATTTCACGTCAAAAAATGGCTAAAATTCCAGTTGAAATTTTTTCAAAGTCCCTTAAAAATTTTCCAATTTTTGTCCCAATTCTTCCCATTCCCATTGAAACTTTTCAAATCCCTCTCAAAATTGTTGAAATTCTCTTGAAGCTTTTAAAATTCTCTCTAGAATTTTCAAAATCCATGTCCACATGTTTACAATTTCACGTCACAAAATGGCTAAAATTCCAGTTGAAATTTTTTCAAAGTCCCTTAAAAATTTTCCAATTTTTGTCCCAATTCTTCCCATTCCCATTGAAACTTTTCAAATCCCTCTCAAAATTGTTGAAATTCTGTTAAAGCTTTTAAAATTCTCTCTAGAATTTTCAAAATCCATGTCCACATCTTTACAATTTCACATCAAAAAATGGCTAAAATTCCAGTTGAAATTTTTTCAAAGTCCCTTAAAAATTTTCCAATTTTTGTCCCAATTCTTCCCATTCCCATTGAAACTTTTCAAATCCCTCTCAAAAGTGTTGAAATTCTCTTGAAGCTTTTAAAATTCTCTCTAGAATTTTCAAAATCCATGTCCACATGTTCACAATTTCATGTCAAAAAATGGCTAAAATTCCAGTTGAAATTTTTTCAAAGTCCCTTAAAAATTTTCCCATTTTTGTCCCAATTCTTCCCATTCCCATTGAAACTTTTCAAATCCCTCTCAAAAGTGTTGAAATTCTCTTGAAGCTTTTAAAATTCTCTCTAGAATTTTCAAAATCCACTTCCACATGTTTACAATTTCACGTCAAAAAATGGCTAAAATTCCAGTTGAAATTTTTTCAAAGTCCCTTAAAAATTTTCTAATTTTTGTCCCAATTCTTCCCATTCCCATTGAAACTTTTCAAATCCCTCTCAAAATTGTTGAAATTCTGTTGAAGCTTTTAAAATTCTCTCTAGAATTTTCAAAATCCATGTCCACATGTTTACAATTTCACATAAAAAAATTGCTAAAATTCCAGTTGAAATTTTTTCAAAGTCCCTTAAAAATTTTCCAATTTTTGTCCCAATTCTTCCCATTCCCATTGAAACTTTTCAAATCCCTCTCAAAAGTGTTGAAATTCTGTTGAAGCTTTTAAAATTCTCTCTAGAATTTTCAAAATCCATGTCCACATGTTTACAATTTCACGTCAAAAAATTGCTAAAATTCCAGTTGAAATTTTTTCAAAGTCCCTTAAAAATTTTCCAATTTTTGTCCCAATTCTTCCCATTCCCATTGAAACTTTTCAAATCCCTCTCAAAATTGTTGAAATTCTCTTGAAGCTTTTAAAATTCTCTCTAGAATTTTCAAAATCCATGTCCACATGTTTACAATTTCACGTCAAAAAATGGCTAAAATTCCAGTTGAAATGTTTTCAAAGTCCCTTAAAAATTTTCCAATTTTTGTCCCAATTCTTCCCATTCCCATTGAAACTTTTCAAATCCCTCTCAAAATTGTTGAAATTCTCTTGAAGCTTTTAAAATTCTCTCTAGAATTTTCAAAATCCATGTCCACGAGTTTACAATTTCACGTCAAAAAATGGATAAAATTCCAGTTGAAAATTTTTCAAAGTCCCTGAAAAATTTTCCAATTTTTGTCCCAATTCTTCCCATTCCCATTGAAACTTTTCAAATCCCTCTCAAAATTTTTGAAATTCTGTTGAAGCTTTTAAAATTCTCTCTAGAATTTTCAAAATCCATGGCCACATGTTTACAATTTCACGTCAAAAAATGGCTAAAATTCCAGTTGAAATTTTTTCAAAGTCCCTGAAAAATTTTCCAATTTTTGTCCCAATTCTTCCCATTCCCATTGAAACTTTTCAAATCCCTCTCAAAAGTGTTGAAATTCTGTTGAAGCTTTTAAAATTCTCTCTAGAATTTTCAAAATCCATGTCCACATGTTTACAATTTCACGTCAAAAAATTGCTAAAATTCCAGTTGAAATTTTTTCAAAGTCCCTTAAAAATTTTCCAATTTTTGTCCCAATTCTTCCCATTCCCATTGAAACTTTTCAAATCCCTCTCAAAAGTGTTGAAATTCTCTTGAAGCTTTTAAAATTCTCTCTAGAATTTTCAAAATCCACTTCCACATGTTTACAATTTCACGTCAAAAAATGGCTAAAATTCCAGTTGAAATTTTTTCAAAGTCCCTGAAAAATTTTCCAATTTTGGTCCCAATTCTTCCCATTCCCATTGAAACTTTTCAAATCCCTCTCAAAATTGTTGAAATTCTCTTGAAGCTTTTAAAATTCTCTCTAGAATTTTCAAAATCCATGTCCACATGTTTACAATTTCACGTCAAAAAATGGCTAAAATTCCAGTTGAAATTTTTTCAAAGTCCCTTAAAAATTTTCCAATTTTTGTCCCAATTCTTCCCATTCCCATTGAAACTTTTCAAATCCCTCTCAAAAGTGTTGAAATTCTCTTGAAGCTTTTAAAATTCTCTCTAGAATTTTCAAAATCCACTTCCACATGTTTACAATTTCACGTCAAAAAATGGCTAAAATTCCAGTTGAAATTTTTTCAAAGTCCCTTAAAAATTTTCCAATTTTTGTCCCAATTCTTCCCATTCCCATTGAAACTTTTCAAATCCCTCTCAAAATTGTTGAAATTCTCTTGAAGCTTTTAAAATTCTCTCTAGAATTTTCAAAATCCATGTCCACGTGTTTACAATTTCACGTCAAAAAATGGATAAAATTCCAGTTGAAATTTTTTCAAAGTCCCTTAAAAATTTTCCAATTTTTGTCCCAATTCTTCCCATTCCCATTGAAACTTTTCAAATCCCTCTCAAAAGTGTTGAAATTCTCTTGAAGCTTTTAAAATTCTCTCTAGAATTTTCAAAATCCATGTCCACATGTTTACAATTTCACGTCAAAAAATGGATAAAATTCCAGTTGAAATTTTTTCAAAGTCCCTTAAAAATTTTCCAATTTTTGTCCCAATTCTTCCCATTCCCATTGAAACTTTTCAAATCCCTCTCAAAAGTGTTGAAATTCTCTTGAAGCTTTTAAAATTCTCTCTAGAATTTTCAAAATCCACTTCCACATGTTTACAATTTCACGTCAAAAAATGGCTAAAATTCCAGTTGAAATTTTTTCAAAGTCCCTTAAAAATTTTCCAATTTTTGTCCCAATTCTTCCCATTCCCATTGAAACTTTTCAAATCCCTCTCAAAATTGTTGAAATTCTCTTGAAGCTTTTAAAATTCTCTCTAGAATTTTCAAAATCCATGTCCACGTGTTTACAATTTCACATCAAAAAATGGCTAAAATTCCAGTTGAAATTTTTTCAAAGTCCCTTAAAAATTTTCCAATTTTTGTCTCAATTCTTCCCATTCCCATTGAAACTTTTCAAATCCCTCTCAAAATTGTTGAAATTCTGTTGAAGCTTTTAAAATTCTCTCTAGAATTTTCAAAATCCATGTCCACATGTTTACAATTTCACGTAAAAAAATGGCTAAAATTCCAGTTGAAATTTTTTCAAAGTCCCTTAAAAATTTTCCAATTTTTGTCCCAATTCTTCCCATTCCCATTGAAACTTTTCAAATCCCTCTCAAAATTGTTGAAATTCTCTTGAAGCTTTTAAAATTCTCTCTAGAATTTTCAAAATCCATGTCCACATGTTTACAATTTCACATAAAAAAATTGCTAAAATTCCAGTTGAAATTTTTTCAAAGTCCCTTAAAAATTTTCCAATTTTTGTCCCAATTCTTCCCATTCCCATTGAAACTTTTCAAATCCCTCTCAAAATTGTTGAAATTCTCTTGAAGCTTTTAAAATTCTCTCTAGAATTTTCAAAATCCATGGCCACATGTTTACAATTTCACGTCAAAAAATGGCTAAAATTCCAGTTGAAATTTTTTCAAAGTCCCTTAAAAATTTTCCAATTTTTGTCCCAATTCTTCCCATTCCCATTGAAACTTTTCAAATCCCTCTCAAAATGGTTGAAATTCTGTTGAAGCTTTTAAAATTCTCTCTAGAATTTTCAAAATCCATGTCCACATGTTTACAATTTCACGTCAAAAAATTGCTAAAATTCCAGTTGAAATTTTTTCAAAGTCCCTTAAAAATTTTCCAATTTTTGTCCCAATTCTTCCCATTCCCATTGAAACTTTTCAAATCCCTCTCAAAATTGTTGAAATTCTCTTGAAGCTTTTAAAATTCTCTCTAGAATTTTCAAAATCCATGGCCACATGTTTACAATTTCACGTCAAAAAATGGCTAAAATTCCAGTTGAAATTTTTTCAAAGTCCCTTAAAAATTTTCCAATTTTTGTCCCAATTCTTCCCATTCCCATTGAAACTTTTCAAATCCCTCTCAAAATTGTTGAAATTCTGTTGAAGCTTTTAAAATTCTCTCTAGAATTTTCCATATCCATGTCCACATGTTTACAATTTCACGTCAAAAAAATGCTAAAATTCCAGTTGAAATTTTTTCAAAGTCCCTTAAAAATTTTCCAATTTTGTCCCAATTCTTCCCATTCCCATTGAAACTTTTCAAATCCCTCTCAAAATTGTTGAAATTCTCTTGAAGCTTTTAAAATTCTCTCTAGAATTTTCAAAATCCATGGCCACATGTTTACAATTTCACGTCAAAAAATGGCTAAAATTCCAGTTGAAATTTTTTCAAAGTCCCTTAAAAATTTTCCAATTTTTGTCCCAATTCTTCCCATTCCCATTGAAACTTTTCAAATCCCTCTCAAAATTGTTGAAATTCTCTTGAAGCTTTTAAAATTCTCTCTAGAATTTTCAAAATCCATGTCCACATGTTCACAATTTCACGTAAAAAAATTGCTAAAATTCCAGTTGAAAATTTTTCAAAGTCCCTGAAAAATTTTCCAATTTTTGTCCCAATTCTTCCCATTCCCATTGAAACTTTTCAAATCCCTCTCAAAATTGTTGAAATTCTCTTGAAGCTTTTAAAATTCTCTCTAGAATTTTCAAAATCCATGTCCACATGTTTACAATTTCACGTCAAAAAATGGCTAAAATTCCAGTTGAAATTTTTTCAAAGTCCCTTAAAAATTTTCCAATTTTTGTCCCAATTCTTCCCATTCCCATTGAAACTTTTCAAATCCCTCTCAAAATTGTTGAAATTCTCTTGAAGCTTTTAAAATTCTCTCTAGAATTTTCAAAATCCATGTCCACATGTTCACAATTTCACGTCAAAAAATGGCTAAAATTCCAGTTGAAATTTTTTCAAAGTCCCTTAAAAATTTTCCAATTTTTGTCCCAATTCTTCCCATTCCCATTGAAACTTTTCAAATCCCTCTCAAAATTGTTGAAATTCTCTTGAAGCTTTTAAAATTCTCTCTAGAATTTTCAAAATCCATGTCCACATGTTCACAATTTCACGTCAAAAAATGGCTAAAATTCCAGTTGAAATTTTTTCAAAGTCCCTTAAAAATTTTCCAATTTTTGTCTCAATTCTTCCCATTCCCATTGAAACTTTTCAAATCCCTCTCAAAATTGTTGAAATTCTGTTGAAGCTTTTAAATTCTCTCTAGAATTTTCAAAATCCATGTCCACATGTTTACAATTTCACGTAAAAAATGGCTAAAATTCCAGTTGAAATTTTTTCAAAGTCCCTTAAAAATTTTCCAATTTTTGTCCCAATTCTTCCCATTCCCATTGAAACTTTTCAAATCCCTCTCAAAATTGTTGAAATTCTCTTGAAGCTTTTAAAATTCTCTCTAGAATTTTCAAAATCCATGTCCACATGTTTACAATTTCACATAAAAAAATTGCTAAAATTCCAGTTGAAATTTTTTCAAAGTCCCTTAAAAATTTTCCAATTTTTGTCCCAATTCTTCCCATTCCCATTGAAACTTTTCAAATCCCTCTCAAAATTGTTGAAATTCTCTTGAAGCTTTTAAAATTCTCTCTAGAATTTTCAAAATCCATGGCCACATGTTTACAATTTCACGTCAAAAAATGGCTAAAATTCCAGTTGAAATTTTTTCAAAGTCCCTTAAAAATTTTCCAATTTTTGTCCCAATTCTTCCCATTCCCATTGAAACTTTTCAAATCCCTCTCAAAATGGTTGAAATTCTGTTGAAGCTTTTAAAATTCTCTCTAGAATTTTCAAAATCCATGTCCACATGTTTACAATTTCACGTCAAAAAATTGCTAAAATTCCAGTTGAAATTTTTTCAAAGTCCCTTAAAAATTTTCCAATTTTTGTCCCAATTCTTCCCATTCCCATTGAAACTTTTCAAATCCCTCTCAAAATTGTTGAAATTCTCTTGAAGCTTTTAAAATTCTCTCTAGAATTTTCAAAATCCATGGCCACATGTTTACAATTTCACGTCAAAAAATGGCTAAAATTCCAGTTGAAATTTTTTCAAAGTCCCTTAAAAATTTTCCAATTTTTGTCCCAATTCTTCCCATTCCCATTGAAACTTTTCAAATCCCTCTCAAAATTGTTGAAATTCTGTTGAAGCTTTTAAAATTCTCTCTAGAATTTTCCATATCCATGTCCACATGTTTACAATTTCACGTCAAAAAAATGCTAAAATTCCAGTTGAAATTTTTTCAAAGTCCCTTAAAAATTTTCCAATTTTTGTCCCAATTCTTCCCATTCCCATTGAAACTTTTCAAATCCCTCTCAAAATTGTTGAAATTCTCTTGAAGCTTTTAAAATTCTCTCTAGAATTTTCAAAATCCATGGCCACATGTTTACAATTTCACGTCAAAAAATGGCTAAAATTCCAGTTGAAATTTTTTCAAAGTCCCTTAAAAATTTTCCAATTTTTGTCCCAATTCTTCCCATTCCCATTGA
>NW_028116765.1:0-29380 GCF_964273445.1 Streptopelia decaocto | reverse complement strand
TTTCACGTCAAAAAATGGCTAAAATTCCAGTTGAAATTTTTTCAAAGTCCCTTAAAAATTTTTCCAATTTTTGTCCCAATTCTTCCCATTCCCATTGAAACTTTTCAAATCCCTCTCAAAATTGTTGAAATTCTCTTGAAGCTTTTAAAATTCTCTCTAGAATTTTCAAAATCCATGTCCACATGTTTACAATTTCACGTCAAAAAATTGCTAAAATTCCAGTTGAAATTTTTTCAAAGTCCCTGAAAAATTTTCCAATTTTTGTCCCAATTCTTCCCATTCCCATTGAAACTTTTCAAATCCTCTCAAAATTGTTGAAATTCTCTTGAAGCTTTTAAAATTCTCTCTAGAATTTTCAAAATCCATGTCCACATGTTTACAATTTCATGTCAAAAAATTGCTAAAATTCCAGTTGAAATTTTTTCAAAGTCCCTGAAAAATTTTCCAATTTTTGTCCCAATTCTTCCCATTCCCATTGAAACTTTTCAAATCCCTCTCAAAATTGTTGAAATTCTCTTGAAGCTTTTAAAATTCTCTCTAGAATTTTCAAAATCCATGGCCACATGTTTACAATTTCACGTCAAAAAATGGCTAAAATTCCAGTTGAAATTTTTTCAAAGTCCCTTAAAAATTTTCCAATTTTTGTCCCAATTCTTCCCATTCCCATTGAAACTTTTCAAATCCCTCTCAAAATTGTTGAAATTCTGTTGAAGCTTTTAAAATTCTCTCTAGAATTTTCAAAATCCACTTCAACATTTTTACAATTTCACGTCAAAATTGCTAAAATTCCAGTTGAAATTTTGTCAAAGTCCCTGAAAAATTTTCCAATTTTTGTCCCAATTCTTCCCATTCCCATTGAAACTTTTCAAATCCCTCTCAAAATTGTTGAAATTCTCTTGAAGCTTTTAAAATTCTCTCTAGAATTTTCAAAATCCATGGCCACATGTTTACAATTTCACGTCAAAAAATGGCTAAAATTCCAGTTGAAATTTTGTCAAAGTCCCTGAAAAATTTTCCAATTTTTGTCCCAATTCTTCCCATTCCCATTGAAACTTTTCAAATCCCTCTCAAAATTGTTGAAATTCTGTTGAAGCTTTTAAAATTCTCTCTAGAATTTTCAAAATCCACTTCAACATTTTTACAATTTCACGTCAAAATTGCTAAAATTCCAGTTGAAATTTTTTCAAAGTCCCTTAAAAATTTTCCAATTTTTGTCCCAATTCTTCCCATTCCCATTGAAACTTTTCAAATCCCTCTCAAAATTGTTGAAATTCTCTTGAAGCTTTTAAAATTCTCTCTAGAATTTTCAAAATCCATGGCCACATGTTTACAATTTCACGTCAAAAAATGGCTAAAATTCCAGTTGAAATTTTTTCAAAGTCCCTGAAAAATTTTCCAATTTTTTGTCCCAATTCTTCCCATTCCCATTGAAACTTTTCAAATCCCTCTCAAAATTGTTGAAATTCTGTTGAAGCTTTTAAAATTCTCTCTAGAATTTTCAAAATCCATGTCCACATGTTTACAATTTCACGTTAAAAAATTGCTAAAATTCCAGTTGCAATTTTTCAAAGTCCCTGAAAAATTTTCCAATTTTTGTCTCAATTCTTCCCATTCCCATTGAAACTTTTCAAATCCCTCTCAAAATTGTTGAAATTCTGTTGAAGCTTTTAAAATTCTCTCTAGATTTTTCAAAATCCATGTCCACATGTTTACAATTTCACGTCAAAAAATGGCTAAAATTCCAGTTGCAATTTTTTCAAAGTCCCTTAAAAATTTTCCAATTTTTGTCCCAATTCTTCCCATTCCCATTGAAACTTTTCAAATCCCTCTCCAAATCGTTGAAATTCTGTTGAAGCTTTTAAAATTCTCTCTAGAATTTTCAAAATCCATGTCCACATGTTTATAATTTCACATAAAAAAATGGCTAAAATTCCAGTTGAAATTTTTTCAAAGTCCCTGAAAAATTTTCCAATTTTTGTCCCAATTCTTCCCATTCCCATTGAAACTTTTCAAATCCCTCTCAAAATTGTTGAAATTCTCTTGAAGCTTTTAAAATTCTCTCTAGAATTTTCAAAATCCATGTCCACATGTTTACAATTTCACGTTAAAAAATTGCTAAAATTCCAGTTGCAATTTTTTCAAAGTCCCTGAAAAATTTTCCAATTTTTGTCCCAATTCTTCCCATTCCCATTGAAACTTTTCAAATCCCTCTCCAAATTGTTGAAATTCTCTTGAAGCTTTTAAAATTCTCTCTAGAATTTTCAAAATCCATGTCCACATGTTTACAATTTCACGTCAAAAAATTGGAAAATTCCAGTTGAAATTTTTTCAAAGTCCCTTAAAAATTTTCCAATTTTTGTCCCAATTCTTCCCATTCCCATTGAAACTTTTCAAATCCCTCTCAAGATTGTTGAAATTCTGTTGAAGCTTTTAAAATTCTCTCTAGAATTTTCAAAATCCATGTCCACATGTTTACAATTTCACGTCAAAAAATTGGAAAATTCCAGTTGAAATTTTTTCAAAGTCCCTTAAAAATTTTCCAATTTTTGTCCCAATTCTTCCCATTCCCATTGAAACTTTTCAAATCCCTCTCAAAATTGTGGAAATTCTGTTGAAGCTTTTAAAATTCTCTCTAGAATTTTCAAAATCCATGTCCACATGTTTACAATTTCACGTCAAAAAATGGCTAAAATTCCAGTTGAAATTTTTTCAAAGTCCCTTAAAAATTTTCCAACTTTTGTCCCAATTCTTCCCATTCCCATTGAAACTTTTCAAATCCCTCTCAAAATTGTTGAAATTCTCTTGAAGCTTTTAAAATTCTCTCTAGAATTTTCAAAATCCATGGCCACATGTTTACAATTTCACGTCAAAAAATGGCTAAAATTCCAGTTGAAATTTTTTCAAAGTCCCTTAAAAATTTTCCAATTTTTGTCCCAATTCTTCCCATTCCCATTGAAACTTTTCAAATCCCTCTCCAAATTGTTGAAATTCTCTTGAAGCTTTTAAAATTCTCTCTAGAATTTTCAAAATCCATGTCCACATGTTTACAATTTCACGTCAAAAAATGGCTAAAATTTCAGTTGAAATTTTTTCAAAGTCCCTTAAAAATTTTCCAATTTTTGTCCCAATTCTTCCCATTCCCATTGAAACTTTTCAAATCCCTCTCAAAATTGTTGAAATTCTCTTGAAGCTTTTAAAATTCTCTCTAGAATTTTCAAAATCAATGTCCACATGTTTACAATTTCACGTCAAAAAATTGCTAAAATTCCAGTTGAAATTTTTTCAAAGTCCCTTAAAAATTTTCCAATTTTTGTCCCAATTCTTCCCATTCCCATTGAAACTTTTCAAATCCCTCTCAAAATTGTTGAAATTCTCTTGAAGCTTTTAAAATTCTCTCTAGAATTTTCAAAATCCATGTCCACATGTTTACAATTTCACGTCAAAAAATTGCTAAAATTCCAGTTGAAATTTTTTCAAAGTCCCTGAAAAATTTTCCAATTTTTGTCCCAATTCTTCCCATTCCCATTGAAACTTTTCAAATCCCTCTCAAAATTGTTGAAATTCTCTTGAAGCTTTTAAAATTCTCTCTAGAATTTTCAAAATCCATGTCCACATGTTTACAATTTCACGTCAAAAAATTGCTAAAATTCCAGTTGCAATTTTTTCAAAGTCCCTGAAAAATTTTCCAATTTTTGTCCCAATTCTTCCCATTCCCATTGAAACTTTTCAAATCCCTCTCAAAATTGTTGAAATTCTCTTGAAGCTTTTAAAATTCTCTCTAGAATTTTCAAAATCCATGTACACATGTTTACAATTTCACGTCAAAAAATGGCTAAAATTCCAGTTGAAATTTTTTCAAAGTCCCTGAAAAATTTTCCAATTTTTGTCCCAATTCTTCCCATTCCCATTGAAACTTTTCAAATCCCTCTCAAAATTGTTGAAATTCTGTTGAAGCTTTTAAAATTCTCTCTAGAATTTTCAAAATCCATGGCCACATGTTTACAATTTCACGTCAAAAAATGGCTAAAATTCCAGTTGAAATTTTGTCAAAGTCCCTGAAAAATTTTCCAATTTTTGTCCCAATTCTTCCCATTCCCATTGAAACTTTTCAAATCCCTCTCAAAATTGTTGAAATTCTGTTGAAGCTTTTAAAATTCTCTCTAGAATTTTCAAAATCCATGTCCACATGTTTACAATTTCACGTCAAAAAATTGGAAAATTCCAGTTGAAATTTTTCAAAGTCCCTTAAAAATTTTCCAATTTTTGTCCCAATTCTTCCCATTCCCATTGAAACTTTTCAAATCCCTCTCAAAATTGTGGAAATTCTCTTGAAGCTTTTAAAATTCTCTCTAGAATTTTCAAAATCCATGTCCACATGTTTACAATTTCACGTCAAAAAATGGCTAAAATTCCAGTTGAAATTTTTTCAAAGTCCCTTAAAAATTTTCCAACTTTTGTCCCAATTCTTCCCATTCCCATTGAAACTTTTCAAATCCCTCTCAAAATTGTTGAAATTCTCTTGAAGCTTTTAAAATTCTCTCTAGAATTTTCAAAATCCATGGCCACATGTTTACAATTTCACGTCAAAAAATGGCTAAAATTCCAGTTGAAATTTTTTCAAAGTCCCTTAAAAATTTTCCAATTTTTGTCCCAATTCTTCCCATTCCCATTGAAACTTTTCAAATCCCTCTCCAAATTGTTGAAATTCTCTTGAAGCTTTTAAAATTCTCTCTAGAATTTTCAAAATCCATGTCCACATGTTTACAATTTCACGTCAAAAAATGGCTAAAATTTCAGTTGAAATTTTTTCAAAGTCCCTTAAAAATTTTCCAATTTTTGTCCCAATTCTTCCCATTCCCATTGAAACTTTTCAAATCCCTCTCAAAATTGTTGAAATTCTCTTGAAGCTTTTAAAATTCTCTCTAGAATTTTCAAAATCAATGTCCACATGTTTACAATTTCACGTCAAAAAATTGCTAAAATTCCAGTTGAAATTTTTTCAAAGTCCCTTAAAAATTTTCCAATTTTTGTCCCAATTCTTCCCATTCCCATTGAAACTTTTCAAATCCCTCTCAAAATTGTTGAAATTCTCTTGAAGCTTTTAAAATTCTCTCTAGAATTTTCAAAATCCATGTCCACATGTTTACAATTTCACGTCAAAAAATTGCTAAAATTCCAGTTGAAATTTTTTCAAAGTCCCTGAAAAATTTTCCAATTTTTGTCCCAATTCTTCCCATTCCCATTGAAACTTTTCAAATCCCTCTCAAAATTGTTGAAATTCTCTTGAAGCTTTTAAAATTCTCTCTAGAATTTTCAAAATCCATGTCCACATGTTTACAATTTCACGTCAAAAAATTGCTAAAATTCCAGTTGCAATTTTTTCAAAGTCCCTGAAAAATTTTCCAATTTTTGTCCCAATTCTTCCCATTCCCATTGAAACTTTTCAAATCCCTCTCAAAATTGTTGAAATTCTCTTGAAGCTTTTAAAATTCTCTCTAGAATTTTCAAAATCCATGTACACATGTTTACAATTTCACGTCAAAAAATGGCTAAAATTCCAGTTGAAATTTTTTCAAAGTCCCTGAAAAATTTTCCAATTTTTGTCCCAATTCTTCCCATTCCCATTGAAACTTTTCAAATCCCTCTCAAAATTGTTGAAATTCTGTTGAAGCTTTTAAAATTCTCTCTAGAATTTTCAAAATCCATGGCCACATGTTTACAATTTCACGTCAAAAAATGGCTAAAATTCCAGTTGAAATTTTGTCAAAGTCCCTGAAAAATTTTCCAATTTTTGTCCCAATTCTTCCCATTCCCATTGAAACTTTTCAAATCCCTCTCAAAATTGTTGAAATTCTGTTGAAGCTTTTAAAATTCTCTCTAGAATTTTCAAAATCCATGTCCACATGTTTACAATTTCACGTCAAAAAATTGGAAAATTCCAGTTGAAATTTTTTCAAAGTCCCTTAAAAATTTTCCAACTTTTGTCCCAATTCTTCCCATTCCCATTGAAACTTTTCAAATCCCTCTCAAAATTGTTGAAATTCTCTTGAAGCTTTTAAAATTCTCTCTAGAATTTTCAAAATCCATGGCCACATGTTTACAATTTCACGTCAAAAAATGGCTAAAATTCCAGTTGAAATTTTTTCAAAGTCCCTTAAAAATTTTCCAATTTTTGTCCCAATTCTTCCCATTCCCATTGAAACTTTTCAAATCCCTCTCCAAATTGTTGAAATTCTCTTGAAGCTTTTAAAATTCTCTCTAGAATTTTCAAAATCCATGTCCACATGTTTACAATTTCACGTCAAAAAATGGCTAAAATTTCAGTTGAAATTTTTTCAAAGTCCCTTAAAAATTTTCCAATTTTTGTCCCAATTCTTCCCATTCCCATTGAAACTTTTCAAATCCCTCTCAAAATTGTTGAAATTCTCTTGAAGCTTTTAAAATTCTCTCTAGAATTTTCAAAATCCATGTCCACATGTTTACAATTTCACGTCAAAAAATTGCTAAAATTCCAGTTGAAATTTTTTCAAAGTCCCTTAAAAATTTTCCAATTTTTGTCCCAATTCTTCCCATTCCCATTGAAACTTTTCAAATCCCTCTCAAAATTGTTGAAATTCTCTTGAAGCTTTTAAAATTCTCTCTAGAATTTTCAAAATCCATGTCCACATGTTTACAATTTCACGTCAAAAAATTGCTAAAATTCCAGTTGAAATTTTTTCAAAGTCCCTGAAAAATTTTCCAATTTTTGTCCCAATTCTTCCCATTCCCATTGAAACTTTTCAAATCCCTCTCAAAATTGTTGAAATTCTCTTGAAGCTTTTAAAATTCTCTCTAGAATTTTCAAAATCCATGGCCACATGTTTACAATTTCACGTCAAAAAATGGCTAAAATTCCAGTTGCAATTTTTTCAAAGTCCCTTAAAAATTTTCCAATTTTTGTCCCAATTCTTCCCATTCCCATTGAAACTTTTCAAATCCCTCTCCAAATTGTTGAAATTCTCTTGAAGCTTTTAAAATTCTCTCTAGAATTTTCAAAATCCATGTACACATGTTTACAATTTCACGTCAAAAAATGGCTAAAATTCCAGTTGAAATTTTTTCAAAGTCCCTGAAAAATTTTCCAATTTTTGTCCCAATTCTTCCCATTCCCATTGAAACTTTTCAAATCCCTCTCAAAATTGTTGAAATTCTCTTGAAGCTTTTAAAATTCTCTCTAGAATTTTCAAAATCCATGGCCACATGTTTACAATTTCACGTCAAAAAATGGCTAAAATTCCAGTTGAAATTTTGTCAAAGTCCCTGAAAAATTTTCCAATTTTTGTCCCAATTCTTCCCATTCCCATTGAAACTTTTCAAATCCCTCTCAAAATTGTTGAAATTCTCTTGAAGCTTTTAAAATTCTCTCTAGAATTTTCAAAATCCATGTCCACATGTTTACAATTTCACGTCAAAAAATTGCTAAAATTCCAGTTGAAATTTTTTCAAAGTCCCTGAAAAATTTTCCAATTTTTGTCCCAATTCTTCCCATTCCCATTGAAACTTTTCAAATCCCTCTCAAAATTGTTGAAATTCTCTTGAAGCTTTTAAAATTCTCTCTAGAATTTTCAAAATCCATGTCCACATGTTTACAATTTCACGTCAAAAAATTGCTAAAATTCCAGTTGCAATTTTTTCAAAGTCCCTGAAAAATTTTCCAATTTTTGTCCCAATTCTTCCCATTCCCATTGAAACTTTTCAAATCCCTCTCAAAATTGTTGAAATTCTCTTGAAGCTTTTAAAATTCTCTCTAGAATTTTCAAAATCCATGTACACATGTTTACAATTTCACGTCAAAAAATGGCTAAAATTCCAGTTGAAATTTTTTCAAAGTCCCTGAAAAATTTTCCAATTTTTGTCCCAATTCTTCCCATTCCCATTGAAACTTTTCAAATCCCTCTCAAAATTGTTGAAATTCTGTTGAAGCTTTTAAAATTCTCTCTAGAATTTTCAAAATCCATGGCCACATGTTTACAATTTCACGTCAAAAAATGGCTAAAATTCCAGTTGAAATTTTGTCAAAGTCCCTGAAAAATTTTCCAATTTTTGTCCCAATTCTTCCCATTCCCATTGAAACTTTTCAAATCCCTCTCAAAATTGTTGAAATTCTGTTGAAGCTTTTAAAATTCTCTCTAGAATTTTCAAAATCCATGTCCACATGTTTACAATTTCACGTCAAAAAATTGGAAAATTCCAGTTGAAATTTTTTCAAAGTCCCTTAAAAATTTTCCAATTTTTGTCCCAATTCTTCCCATTCCCATTGAAACTTTTCAAATCCCTCTCAAAATTGTGGAAATTCTCTTGAAGCTTTTAAAATTCTCTCTAGAATTTTCAAAATCCATGTCCACATGTTTACAATTTCACGTCAAAAAATGGCTAAAATTCCAGTTGAAATTTTTTCAAAGTCCCTTAAAAATTTTCCAACTTTTGTCCCAATTCTTCCCATTCCCATTGAAACTTTTCAAATCCCTCTCAAAATTGTTGAAATTCTCTTGAAGCTTTTAAAATTCTCTCTAGAATTTTCAAAATCCATGGCCACATGTTTACAATTTCACGTCAAAAAATGGCTAAAATTCCAGTTGAAATTTTTTCAAAGTCCCTTAAAAATTTTCCAATTTTTGTCCCAATTCTTCCCATTCCCATTGAAACTTTTCAAATCCCTCTCCAAATTGTTGAAATTCTCTTGAAGCTTTTAAAATTCTCTCTAGAATTTTCAAAATCCATGTCCACATGTTTACAATTTCACGTCAAAAAATGGCTAAAATTTCAGTTGAAATTTTTTCAAAGTCCCTTAAAAATTTTCCAATTTTTGTCCCAATTCTTCCCATTCCCATTGAAACTTTTCAAATCCCTCTCAAAATTGTTGAAATTCTCTTGAAGCTTTTAAAATTCTCTCTAGAATTTTCAAAATCAATGTCCACATGTTTACAATTTCACGTCAAAAAATTGCTAAAATTCCAGTTGAAATTTTTTCAAAGTCCCTTAAAAATTTTCCAATTTTTGTCCCAATTCTTCCCATTCCCATTGAAACTTTTCAAATCCCTCTCAAAATTGTTGAAATTCTCTTGAAGCTTTTAAAATTCTCTCTAGAATTTTCAAAATCCATGTCCACATGTTTACAATTTCACGTCAAAAAATTGCTAAAATTCCAGTTGAAATTTTTTCAAAGTCCCTGAAAAATTTTCCAATTTTTGTCCCAATTCTTCCCATTCCCATTGAAACTTTTCAAATCCCTCTCAAAATTGTTGAAATTCTCTTGAAGCTTTTAAAATTCTCTCTAGAATTTTCAAAATCCATGTCCACATGTTTACAATTTCACGTCAAAAAATTGCTAAAATTCCAGTTGCAATTTTTTCAAAGTCCCTGAAAAATTTTCCAATTTTTGTCCCAATTCTTCCCATTCCCATTGAAACTTTTCAAATCCCTCTCAAAATTGTTGAAATTCTCTTGAAGCTTTTAAAATTCTCTCTAGAATTTTCAAAATCCATGTACACATGTTTACAATTTCACGTCAAAAAATGGCTAAAATTCCAGTTGAAATTTTTTCAAAGTCCCTGAAAAATTTTCCAATTTTTGTCCCAATTCTTCCCATTCCCATTGAAACTTTTCAAATCCCTCTCAAAATTGTTGAAATTCTGTTGAAGCTTTTAAAATTCTCTCTAGAATTTTCAAAATCCATGGCCACATGTTTACAATTTCACGTCAAAAAATGGCTAAAATTCCAGTTGAAATTTTGTCAAAGTCCCTGAAAAATTTTCCAATTTTTGTCCCAATTCTTCCCATTCCCATTGAAACTTTTCAAATCCCTCTCAAAATTGTTGAAATTCTGTTGAAGCTTTTAAAATTCTCTCTAGAATTTTCAAAATCCATGTCCACATGTTTACAATTTCACGTCAAAAAATTGGAAAATTCCAGTTGAAATTTTTTCAAAGTCCCTTAAAAATTTTCCAACTTTTGTCCCAATTCTTCCCATTCCCATTGAAACTTTTCAAATCCCTCTCAAAATTGTTGAAATTCTCTTGAAGCTTTTAAAATTCTCTCTAGAATTTTCAAAATCCATGGCCACATGTTTACAATTTCACGTCAAAAAATGGCTAAAATTCCAGTTGAAATTTTTTCAAAGTCCCTTAAAAATTTTCCAATTTTTGTCCCAATTCTTCCCATTCCCATTGAAACTTTTCAAATCCCTCTCCAAATTGTTGAAATTCTCTTGAAGCTTTTAAAATTCTCTCTAGAATTTTCAAAATCCATGTCCACATGTTTACAATTTCACGTCAAAAAATGGCTAAAATTTCAGTTGAAATTTTTTCAAAGTCCCTTAAAAATTTTCCAATTTTTGTCCCAATTCTTCCCATTCCCATTGAAACTTTTCAAATCCCTCTCAAAATTGTTGAAATTCTCTTGAAGCTTTTAAAATTCTCTCTAGAATTTTCAAAATCCATGTCCACATGTTTACAATTTCACGTCAAAAAATTGCTAAAATTCCAGTTGAAATTTTTTCAAAGTCCCTTAAAAATTTTCCAATTTTTGTCCCAATTCTTCCCATTCCCATTGAAACTTTTCAAATCCCTCTCAAAATTGTTGAAATTCTCTTGAAGCTTTTAAAATTCTCTCTAGAATTTTCAAAATCCATGTCCACATGTTTACAATTTCACGTCAAAAAATTGCTAAAATTCCAGTTGAAATTTTTTCAAAGTCCCTGAAAAATTTTCCAATTTTTGTCCCAATTCTTCCCATTCCCATTGAAACTTTTCAAATCCCTCTCAAAATTGTTGAAATTCTCTTGAAGCTTTTAAAATTCTCTCTAGAATTTTCAAAATCCATGTCCACATGTTTACAATTTCACGTCAAAAAATGGCTAAAATTCCAGTTGCAATTTTTTCAAAGTCCCTTAAAAATTTTCCAATTTTTGTCCCAATTCTTCCCATTCCCATTGAAACTTTTCAAATCCCTCTCCAAATTGTTGAAATTCTCTTGAAGCTTTTAAAATTCTCTCTAGAATTTTCAAAATCCATGTACACATGTTTACAATTTCACGTCAAAAAATGGCTAAAATTCCAGTTGAAATTTTTTCAAAGTCCCTGAAAAATTTTCCAATTTTTGTCCCAATTCTTCCCATTCCCATTGAAACTTTTCAAATCCCTCTCAAAATTGTTGAAATTCTGTTGAAGCTTTTAAAATTCTCTCTAGAATTTTCAAAATCCATGGCCACATGTTTACAATTTCACGTCAAAAAATTGCTAAAATTCCAGTTGAAATTTTGTCAAAGTCCCTGAAAAATTTTCCAATTTTTGTCCCAATTCTTCCCATTCCCATTGAAACTTTTCAAATCCCTCTCAAAATTGTTGAAATTCTCTTGAAGCTTTTAAAATTCTCTCTAGAATTTTCAAAATCCATGTACACATGTTTACAATTTCACGTCAAAAAATGGCTAAAATTCCAGTTGAAATTTTTTCAAAGTCCCTGAAAAATTTTCCAATTTTTGTCCCAATTCTTCCCATTCCCATTGAAACTTTTCAAATCCCTCTCAAAATTGTTGAAATTCTGTTGAAGCTTTTAAAATTCTCTCTAGAATTTTCAAAATCCATGGCCACATGTTTACAATTTCACGTCAAAAAATTGCTAAAATTCCAGTTGCAATTTTTTCAAAGTCCCTGAAAAATTTTCCAATTTTTGTCCCAATTCTTCCCATTCCCATTGAAACTTTTCAAATCCCTCTCAAAATTGTTGAAATTCTCTTGAAGCTTTTAAAATTCTCTCTAGAATTTTCAAAATCCATGTCCACATGTTTACAATTTCACGTCAAAAAATTGGAAAATTCCAGTTGAAATTTTTTCAAAGTCCCTGAAAAATTTTCCAATTTTTGTCCCAATTCTTCCCATTCCCATTGAAACTTTTCAAATCCCTCTCAAAATTGTGGAAATTCTCTTGAAGCTTTTAAAATTCTCTCTAGAATTTTCAAAATCCATGTCCACATGTTTACAATTTCACGTCAAAAAATTGCTAAAATTCCAGTTGAAATTTTTTCAAAGTCCCTGAAAAATTTTCCAATTTTTGTCTCAATTCTTCCCATTCCCATTGAAACTTTTCAAATCCCTCTCAAAATTGTTGAAATTCTCTTGAAGCTTTTAAAATTCTCTCTAGAATTTTCAAAATCCATGTCCACATGTTTACAATTTCACGTCAAAAAATGGCTAAAATTCCAGTTGCAATTTTTTCAAAGTCCCTTAAAAATTTTCCAATTTTTGTCCCAATTCTTCCCATTCCCATTGAAACTTTTCAAATCCCTCTCCAAATTGTTGAAATTCTCTTGAAGCTTTTAAAATTCTCTCTAGAATTTTCAAAATCCATGGCCACATGTTTACAATTTCACGTCAAAAAATGGCTAAAATTCCAGTTGAAATTTTTTCAAAGTCCCTGAAAAATTTTCCAATTTTTGTCCCAATTCTTCCCATTCCCATTGAAACTTTTCAAATCCCTCTCAAAATTGTTGAAATTCTGTTGAAGCTTTTAAAATTCTCTCTAGAATTTTCAAAATCCATGGCCACATGTTTACAATTTCACGTCAAAAAATTGCTAAAATTCCAGTTGAAATTTTTTCAAAGTCCCTTAAAAATTTTCCAATTTTTGTCCCAATTCTTCCCATTCCCATTGAAACTTTTCAAATCCCTCTCAAAATTGTGGAAATTCTGTTGAAGCTTTTAAAATTCTCTCTAGAATTTTCAAAATCCATGTCCACATGTTTACAATTTCACGTCAAAAAATTGCTAAAATTCCAGTTGAAATTTTTTCAAAGTCCCTTAAAAATTTTCCAATTTTTGTCCCAATTCTTCCCATTCCCATTGAAACTTTTCAAATCCCTCTCAAAATTGTTGAAATTCTCTTGAAGCTTTTAAAATTCTCTCTAGAATTTTCAAAATCCATGTCCACATGTTTACAATTTCACGTCAAAAAATGGCTAAAATTCCAGTTGCAATTTTTTCAAAGTCCCTTAAAAATTTTCCAATTTTTGTCCCAATTCTTCCCATTCCCATTGAAACTTTTCAAATCCCTCTCAAAATTGTTGAAATTCTCTTGAAGCTTTTAAAATTCTCTCTAGAATTTTCAAAATCCATGGCCACATGTTTACAATTTCACGTCAAAAAATGGCTAAAATTCCAGTTGAAATTTTTTCAAAGTCCCTGAAAAATTTTCCAATTTTTGTCCCAATTCTTCCCATTCCCATTGAAACTTTCAAATCCCTCTCCAAATTGTTGAAATTCTCTTGAAGCTTTTAAAATTCTCTCTAGAATTTTCAAAATCCATGTCCACATGTTTACAATTTCACGTCAAAAAATTGCTAAAATTCCAGTTGAAATTTTTTCAAAGTCCCTTAAAAATTTTCCAATTTTTGTCCCAATTCTTCCCATTCCCATTGAAACTTTTCAAATCCCTCTCAAAATTGTTGAAATTCTCTTGAAGCTTTTAAAATTCTCTCTAGAATTTTCAAAATCCATGTCCACATGTTTACAATTTCACGTCAAAAAATTGCTAAAATTCCAGTTGAAATTTTTTCAAAGTCCCTGAAAAATTTTCCAATTTTTGTCCCAATTCTTCCCATTCCCATTGAAACTTTTCAAATCCCTCTCAAAATTGTTGAAATTCTCTTGAAGCTTTTAAAATTCTCTCTAGAATTTTCAAAATCCATGTCCACATGTTTACAATTTCACGTCAAAAAATTGCTAAAATTCCAGTTGCAATTTTTTCAAAGTCCCTGAAAAATTTTCCAATTTTTGTCCCAATTCTTCCCATTCCCATTGAAACTTTTCAAATCCCTCTCAAAATTGTTGAAATTCTCTGAAGCTTTTAAAATTCTCTCTAGAATTTTCAAAATCCATGTACACATGTTTACAATTTCACGTCAAAAAATGGCTAAAATTCCAGTTGAAATTTTTTCAAAGTCCCTGAAAAATTTTCCAATTTTTGTCCCAATTCTTCCCATTCCCATTGAAACTTTTCAAATCCCTCTCAAAATTGTTGAAATTCTGTTGAAGCTTTTAAAATTCTCTCTAGAATTTTCAAAATCCATGGCCACATGTTTACAATTTCACGTCAAAAAATGGCTAAAATTCCAGTTGAAATTTTGTCAAAGTCCCTGAAAAATTTTCCAATTTTTGTCCCAATTCTTCCCATTCCCATTGAAACTTTTCAAATCCCTCTCAAAATTGTTGAAATTCTGTTGAAGCTTTTAAAATTCTCTCTAGAATTTTCAAAATCCATGTCCACATGTTTACAATTTCACGTCAAAAATTGGAAAATTCCAGTTGAAATTTTTTCAAAGTCCCTTAAAAATTTTCCAATTTTTGTCCCAATTCTTCCCATTCCCATTGAAACTTTTCAAATCCCTCTCAAAATTGTGGAAATTCTCTTGAAGCTTTTAAAATTCTCTCTAGAATTTTCAAAATCCATGTCCACATGTTTACAATTTCACGTCAAAAAATTGCTAAAATTCCAGTTGAAATTTTTTCAAAGTCCCTGAAAAATTTTCCAATTTTTGTCTCAATTCTTCCCATTCCCATTGAAACTTTTCAAATCCCTCTCAAAATTGTTGAAATTCTCTTGAAGCTTTTAAAATTCTCTCTAGAATTTTCAAAATCCATGTCCACATGTTTACAATTTCACGTCAAAAAATGGCTAAAATTCCAGTTGCAATTTTTTCAAAGTCCCTTAAAAATTTTCCAATTTTTGTCCCAATTCTTCCCATTCCCATTGAAACTTTTCAAATCCCTCTCCAAATTGTTGAAATTCTCTTGAAGCTTTTAAAATTCTCTCTAGAATTTTCAAAATCCATGGCCACATGTTTACAATTTCACGTCAAAAAATGGCTAAAATTCCAGTTGAAATTTTTTCAAAGTCCCTGAAAAATTTTCCAATTTTTGTCCCAATTCTTCCCATTCCCATTGAAACTTTTCAAATCCCTCTCAAAATTGTTGAAATTCTGTTGAAGCTTTTAAAATTCTCTCTAGAATTTTCAAAATCCATGGCCACATGTTTACAATTTCACGTCAAAAAATTGCTAAAATTCCAGTTGAAATTTTTTCAAAGTCCCTTAAAAATTTTCCAATTTTTGTCCCAATTCTTCCCATTCCCATTGAAACTTTTCAAATCCCTCTCAAAATTGTGGAAATTCTGTTGAAGCTTTTAAAATTCTCTCTAGAATTTTCAAAATCCATGTCCACATGTTTACAATTTCACGTCAAAAAATTGCTAAAATTCCAGTTGAAATTTTTTCAAAGTCCCTTAAAAATTTTCCAATTTTTGTCCCAATTCTTCCCATTCCCATTGAAACTTTTCAAATCCCTCTCAAAATTGTTGAAATTCTCTTGAAGCTTTTAAAATTCTCTCTAGAATTTTCAAAATCCATGTCCACATGTTTACAATTTCACGTCAAAAAATTGCTAAAATTCCAGTTGAAATTTTTTCAAAGTCCCTTAAAAATTTTCCAATTTTTGTCCCAATTCTTCCCATTCCCATTGAAACTTTTCAAATCCCTCTCAAAATTGTTGAAATTCTCTTGAAGCTTTTAAAATTCTCTCTAGAATTTTCAAAATCCATGGCCACATGTTTACAATTTCACGTCAAAAAATGGCTAAAATTCCAGTTGAAATTTTTTCAAAGTCCCTGAAAAATTTTCCAATTTTTGTCCCAATTCTTCCCATTCCCATTGAAACTTTTCAAATCCCTCTCCAAATTGTTGAAATTCTCTTGAAGCTTTTAAAATTCTCTCTAGAATTTTCAAAATCCATGGCCACATGTTTACAATTTCACGTCAAAAAATGGCTAAAATTCCAGTTGAAATTTTTTCAAAGTCCCTTAAAAATTTTCCAATTTTTGTCCCAATTCTTCCCATTCCCATTGAAACTTTTCAAATCCCTCTCAAAATTGTTGAAATTCTGTTGAAGCTTTTAAAATTCTCTCTAGAATTTTCAAAATCCATGTCCACATGTTTACAATTTCACGTCAAAATTGCTAAAATTCCAGTTGAAATTTTTTCAAAGTCCCTTAAAAATTTTCCAATTTTTGTCCCAATTCTTCCCATTCCCATTGAAACTTTTCAAATCCCTCTCAAAATTGTTGAAATTCTCTTGAAGCTTTTAAAATTCTCTCTAGAATTTTCAAAATCCATGGCCACATGTTTACAATTTCACATCAAAAAATGGCTAAAATTCCAGTTGAAATTTTTTCAAAGTCCCTTAAAAATTTTCCAATTTTTGTCCCAATTCTTCCCATTCCCATTGAAACTTTTCAAATCCCTCTCAAAATTGTTGAAATTCTGTTGAAGCTTTTAAAATTCTCTCTAGAATTTTCAAAATCCACTTCAACATTTTTACAATTTCACGTCAAAATTGCTAAAATTCCAGTTGAAATTTTTTCAAAGTCCCTTAAAAATTTTCCAATTTTTGTCCCAATTCTTCCCATTCCCATTGAAACTTTTCAAATCCCTCTCAAAATTGTTGAAATTCTCTTGAAGCTTTTAAAATTCTCTCTAGAATTTTCAAAATCCATGTCCACATGTTTACAATTTCACGTCAAAAAATTGCTAAAATTCCAGTTGAAATTTTGTCAAAGTCCCTGAAAAATTTTCCAATTTTTGTCCCAATTCTTCCCATTCCCATTGAAACTTTTCAAATCCCTCTCAAAATTGTTGAAATTCTCTTGAAGCTTTTAAAATTCTCTCTAGAATTTTCAAAATCCATGTCCACATGTTTACAATTTCACGTCAAAAAATTGCTAAAATTCCAGTTGCAATTTTTTCAAAGTCCCTGAAAAATTTTCCAATTTTTGTCCCAATTCTTCCCATTCCCATTGAAACTTTTCAAATCCCTCTCCAAATTGTTGAAATTCTCTTGAAGCTTTTAAAATTCTCTCTAGAATTTTCAAAATCCATGGCCACATGTTTACAATTTCACGTCAAAAAATGGCTAAAATTCCAGTTGAAATTTTTTCAAAGTCCCTGAAAAATTTTCCAATTTTTGTCCCAATTCTTCCCATTCCCATTGAAACTTTTCAAATCCCTCTCAAAATTGTTGAAATTCTGTTGAAGCTTTTAAAATTCTCTCTAGAATTTTCAAAATCCATGGCCACATGTTTACAATTTCACGTCAAAAAATGGCTAAAATTCCAGTTGAAATTTTGTCAAAGTCCCTGAAAAATTTTCCAATTTTTGTCCCAATTCTTCCCATTCCCATTGAAACTTTTCAAATCCCTCTCAAAATTGTTGAAATTCTGTTGAAGCTTTTAAAATTCTCTCTAGAATTTTCAAAATCCATGTCCACATGTTTACAATTTCACGTCAAAAAATTGGAAAATTCCAGTTGAAATTTTTTCAAAGTCCCTTAAAAATTTTCCAATTTTTGTCCCAATTCTTCCCATTCCCATTGAAACTTTTCAAATCCCTCTCAAAATTGTGGAAATTCTCTTGAAGCTTTTAAAATTCTCTCTAGAATTTTCAAAATCCATGTCCACATGTTTACAATTTCACGTCAAAAAATTGCTAAAATTCCAGTTGAAATTTTTTCAAAGTCCCTGAAAAATTTTCCAATTTTTGTCTCAATTCTTCCCATTCCCATTGAAACTTTTCAAATCCCTCTCAAAATTGTTGAAATTCTCTTGAAGCTTTTAAAATTCTCTCTAGAATTTTCAAAATCCATGTCCACATGTTTACAATTTCACGTCAAAAAATGGCTAAAATTCCAGTTGCAATTTTTTCAAAGTCCCTTAAAAATTTTCCAATTTTTGTCCCAATTCTTCCCATTCCCATTGAAACTTTTCAAATCCCTCTCCAAATTGTTGAAATTCTCTTGAAGCTTTTAAAATACTCTCTAGAATTTTCAAAATCCATGTCCACATGTTTACAATTTCACGTCAAAAAATGGCTAAAATTCCAGTTGAAATTTTGTCAAAGTCCCTGAAAAAATTTTCCAATTTTTGTCCCAATTCTTCCCATTCCCATTGAAACTTTTCAAATCCCTCTCAAAATTGTTGAAATTCTGTTGAAGCTTTTAAATTCTCTCTAGAATTTTCAAAATCCACTTCAACATTTTTACAATTTCACGTCAAAAAATTGCTAAAATTCCAGTTGAAATTTTTTCAAAGTCCCTTAAAAATTTTCCAATTTTTGTCCCAATTCTTCCCATTCCCATTGAAACTTTTCAAATCCCTCTCAAAATTGTGGAAATTCTGTTGAAGCTTTTAAAATTCTCTCTAGAATTTTCAAAATCCATGTCCACATGTTTACAATTTCACGTCAAAAAATTGCTAAAATTCCAGTTGAAATTTTTTCAAAGTCCCTGAAAAATTTTCCAATTTTTGTCCCAATTCTTCCCATTCCCATTGAAACTTTTCAAATCCCTCTCAAAATTGTTGAAATTCTCTTGAAGCTTTTAAAATTCTCTCTAGAATTTTCAAAATCCATGTCCACATGTTTACAATTTCACGTCAAAAAATTGCTAAAATTCCAGTTGCAATTTTTTCAAAGTCCCTGAAAAATTTTCCAATTTTTGTCCCAATTCTTCCCATTCCCATTGAAACTTTTCAAATCCCTCTCCAAATTGTTGAAATTCTCTTGAAGCTTTTAAAATTCTCTCTAGAATTTTCAAAATCCATGGCCACATGTTTACAATTTCACGTCAAAAAATGGCTAAAATTCCAGTTGAAATTTTTTCAAAGTCCCTGAAAAATTTTCCAATTTTTGTCCCAATTCTTCCCATTCCCATTGAAACTTTTCAAATCCCTCTCAAAATTGTTGAAATTCTCTTGAAGCTTTTAAAATTCTCTCTAGAATTTTCAAAATCCATGGCCACATGTTTACAATTTCACGTCAAAAAATGGCTAAAATTCCAGTTGAAATTTTTTCAAAGTCCCTTAAAAATTTTCCAATTTTTGTCCCAATTCTTCCCATTCCCATTGAAACTTTTCAAATCCCTCTCAAAATTGTTGAAATTCTGTTGAAGCTTTTAAAATTCTCTCTAGAATTTTCAAAATCCACTTCAACATTTTTACAATTTCACGTCAAAATTGCTAAAATTCCAGTTGAAATTTTTTCAAAGTCCCTTAAAAATTTTCCAATTTTTGTCCCAATTCTTCCCATTCCCATTGAAACTTTTCAAATCCCTCTCAAAATTGTTGAAATTCTCTTGAAGCTTTTAAAATTCTCTCTAGAATTTTCAAAATCCATGGCCACATGTTTACAATTTCACGTCAAAAAATGGCTAAAATTCCAGTTGAAATTTTTTCAAAGTCCCTGAAAAATTTTCCAATTTTTGTCCCAATTCTTCCCATTCCCATTGAAACTTTTCAAATCCCTCTCAAAATTGTTGAAATTCTGTTGAAGCTTTTAAAATTCTCTCTAGAATTTTCAAAATCCACTTCAACATTTTTACAATTTCACGTCAAAATTGCTAAAATTCCAGTTGAAATTTTTTCAAAGTCCCTTAAAAATTTTCCAATTTTTGTCCCAATTCTTCCCATTCCCATTGAAACTTTTCAAATCCCTCTCAAAATTGTTGAAATTCTCTTGAAGCTTTTAAAATTCTCTCTAGAATTTTCAAAATCCATGTCCACATGTTTACAATTTCACGTCAAAAAATGGCTAAAATTCCAGTTGAAATTTTTTCAAAGTCCCTTAAAAATTTTCCAATTTTTGTCCCAATTCTTCCCATTCCCATTGAAACTTTTCAAATCCCTCTCAAAATTGTTGAAATTCTCTTGAAGCTTTTAAAATTCTCTCTAGAATTTTCAAAATCCATGTCCACATGTTTACAATTTCACGTCAAAAAATTGCTAAAATTCCAGTTGAAATTTTTTCAAAGTCCCTGAAAAATTTTCCAATTTTTGTCTCAATTCTTCCCATTCCCATTGAAACTTTTCAAATCCCTCTCAAATTGCTAAAATTCTGTTGAAGCTTTTAAAATTCTCTCTAGAATTTTCAAAATCCATGTCCACATGTTTACAATTTCACGTCAAAAAATGGCTAAAATTCCAGTTGAAATTTTTTCAAAGTCCCTTAAAAATTTTCCAATTTTTGTCCCAATTCTTCCCATTCCCATTGAAACTTTTCAAATCCCTCTCCAAATCGTTGAAATTCTGTTGAAGCTTTTAAAATTCTCTCTAGAATTTTCAAAATCCATGTCCACATGTTTACAATTTCACGTCAAAAAATGGCTAAAATTCCAGTTGAAATTTTTTCAAAGTCCCTGAAAAATTTTCCAATTTTTGCCCCAATTCTTCCCATTCCCATTGAAACTTTTCAAATCCCTCTCAAAATTGTTGAAATTCTCTTGAAGCTTTTAAAATTCTCTCTAGAATTTTCAAAATCCATGTCCACATGTTTACAATTTCACGTCAAAAAATGGCTAAAATTCCAGTTGAAATTTTTTCAAAGTCCCTTAAAAATTTTCCAATTTTTGCCCCAATTCTTCCCATTCCCATTGAAACTTTTCAAATCCCTCTCAAAATTGTTGAAATTCTGTTGAAGCTTTTAAAATTCTCCCTAGAATTTTCAAAATCCATGTCCACATGTTTACAATTTCACGTCAAAAAATGGCTAAAATTCCAGTTGAAATTTTGTCAAAGTCCCTGAAAAATTTTCCAATTTTTGTCCCAATTCTTCCCATTCCCATTGAAACTTTTCAAATCCCTCTCAAAATTGTTGAAATTCTGTTGAAGCTTTTAAAATTCTCTCTAGAATTTTCAAAATCCATGGCCACATGTTTACAATTTCACGTCAAAAAAAAAGCTAAAATTCCAGTTGAAATTTTTTCAAAGTCCCTTAAAAATTTTCCAATTTTTGTCCCAATTCTTCCCATTCCCATTGAAACTTTTCAAATCCCTCTCAAAATTGTTGAAATTCTCTTGAAGCTTTTAAAATTCTCTCTAGAATTTTCAAAATCCATGGCCACATGTTTACAATTTCACGTCAAAAAATGGCTAAAATTCCAGTTGAAATTTTTTCAAAGTCCCTGAAAAATTTTCCAATTTTTGTCCCAATTCTTCCCATTCCCATTGAAACTTTTCAAATCCCTCTCCAAATCGTTGAAATTCTCTTGAAGCTTTTAAAATTCTCTCTAGAATTTTCAAAATCCATGTCCACATGTTTACAATTTCACATAAAAAATTGCTAAAATTCCAGTTGAAATTTTTTCAAAGTCCCTTAAAAATTTTCCAATTTTTGTCCCAATTCTTCCCATTCCCATTGAAACTTTTCAAATCCCTCTCAAAATTGTTGAAATTCTGTTGAAGCTTTTAAAATTCTCTCTAGAATTTTCAAAATCCATGGCCACATGTTTACAATTTCACGTCAAAAAATGGCTAAAATTCCAGTTGAAATTTTTTCAAAGTCCCTTAAAAATTTTCCAATTTTTGCCCCAATTCTTCCCATTCCCATTGAAACTTTTCAAATCCCTCTCCAAATTGTTGAAATTCTATTGAAGCTTTTAAAATTCTCTCTAGAATTTTCAAAATCCATGTCCACATGTTTACAATTTCACGTCAAAAAATGGCTAAAATTCCAGTTGAAATTTTTTCAAAGTCCCTTAAAAATTTTCCAATTTTTGTCCCAATTCTTCCCATTCCCATTGAAACTTTTCAAATCCCTCTCCAAATCGTTGAAATTCTGTTGAAGCTTTTAAAATTCTCTCTAGAATTTTCAAAATCCATGTCCACATGTTTACAATTTCACGTCAAAAAATGGCTAAAATTCCAGTTGAAATTTTGTCAAAGTCCCTGAAAAATTTTCCAATTTTTGTCCCAATTCTTCCCATTCCCATTGAAACTTTTCAAATCCCTCTCAAAATTGTTGAAATTCTGTTGAAGCTTTTAAATTCTCTCTAGAATTTTCAAATCCACTTCAACATTTTTACAATTTCACGTCAAAAAATTGCTAAAATTCCAGTTGAAATTTTTTCAAAGTCCCTTAAAAATTTTCCAATTTTTGTCCCAATTCTTCCCATTCCCATTGAAACTTTTCAAATCCCTCTCAAAATTGTGGAAATTCTGTTGAAGCTTTTAAAATTCTCTCTAGAATTTTCAAAATCCATGTCCACATGTTTACAATTTCACGTCAAAAAATTGCTAAAATTCCAGTTGAAATTTTTTCAAAGTCCCTGAAAAATTTTCCAATTTTTGTCCCAATTCTTCCCATTCCCATTGAAACTTTTCAAATCCCTCTCAAAATTGTTGAAATTCTCTTGAAGCTTTTAAAATTCTCTCTAGAATTTTCAAAATCCATGTCCACATGTTTACAATTTCACGTCAAAAAATTGCTAAAATTCCAGTTGCAATTTTTTCAAAGTCCCTGAAAAATTTTCCAATTTTTGTCCCAATTCTTCCCATTCCCATTGAAACTTTTCAAATCCCTCTCCAAATTGTTGAAATTCTCTTGAAGCTTTTAAAATTCTCTCTAGAATTTTCAAAATCCATGGCCACATGTTTACAATTTCACGTCAAAAAATGGCTAAAATTCCAGTTGAAATTTTTTCAAAGTCCCTGAAAAATTTTCCAATTTTTGTCCCAATTCTTCCCATTCCCATTGAAACTTTTCAAATCCCTCTCAAAATTGTTGAAATTCTCTTGAAGCTTTTAAAATTCTCTCTAGAATTTTCAAAATCCATGGCCACATGTTTACAATTTCACGTCAAAAAATGGCTAAAATTCCAGTTGAAATTTTTTCAAAGTCCCTTAAAAATTTTCCAATTTTTGTCCCAATTCTTCCCATTCCCATTGAAACTTTTCAAATCCCTCTCAAAATTGTTGAAATTCTGTTGAAGCTTTTAAAATTCTCTCTAGAATTTTCAAAATCCACTTCAACATTTTTACAATTTCACGTCAAAATTGCTAAAATTCCAGTTGAAATTTTTTCAAAGTCCCTTAAAAATTTTCCAATTTTTGTCCCAATTCTTCCCATTCCCATTGAAACTTTTCAAATCCCTCTCAAAATTGTTGAAATTCTCTTGAAGCTTTAAAATTCTCTCTAGAATTTTCAAAATCCATGGCCACATGTTTACAATTTCACGTCAAAAAATGGCTAAAATTCCAGTTGAAATTTTTTCAAAGTCCCTGAAAAATTTTCCAATTTTTGTCCCAATTCTTCCCATTCCCATTGAAACTTTTCAAATCCCTCTCAAAATTGTTGAAATTCTGTTGAAGCTTTTAAAATTCTCTCTAGAATTTTCAAAATCCACTTCAACATTTTTACAATTTCACGTCAAAATTGCTAAAATTCCAGTTGAAATTTTTCAAAGTCCCTTAAAAATTTTCCAATTTTTGTCCCAATTCTTCCCATTCCCATTGAAACTTTTCAAATCCCTCTCAAAATTGTTGAAATTCTCTTGAAGCTTTTAAAATTCTCTCTAGAATTTTCAAAATCCATGTCCACATGTTTACAATTTCACGTCAAAAAATGGCTAAAATTCCAGTTGAAATTTTTTCAAAGTCCCTTAAAAATTTTCCAATTTTTGTCCCAATTCTTCCCATTCCCATTGAAACTTTTCAAATCCCTCTCAAAATTGTTGAAATTCTCTTGAAGCTTTTAAAATTCTCTCTAGAATTTTCAAAATCCATGTCCACATGTTTACAATTTCACGTCAAAAAATGCTAAAATTCCAGTTGAAATTTTTCAAAGTCCCTGAAAAATTTTCCAATTTTTGTCTCAATTCTTCCCATTCCCATTGAAACTTTTCAAATCCCTCTCAAATTGCTAAAATTCTGTTGAAGCTTTTAAAATTCTCTCTAGAATTTTCAAAATCCATGTCCACATGTTTACAATTTCACGTCAAAAAATGGCTAAAATTCCAGTTGAAATTTTTTCAAAGTCCCTTAAAAATTTTCCAATTTTTGTCCCAATTCTTCCCATTCCCATTGAAACTTTTCAAATCCCTCTCCAAATCGTTGAAATTCTGTTGAAGCTTTTAAAATTCTCTCTAGAATTTTCAAAATCCATGTCCACATGTTACAATTTCACGTCAAAAAATGGCTAAAATTCCAGTTGAAATTTTTTCAAAGTCCCTGAAAAATTTTCCAATTTTTGCCCCAATTCTTCCCATTCCCATTGAAACTTTTCAAATCCCTCTCAAAATTGTTGAAATTCTCTTGAAGCTTTTAAAATTCTCTCTAGAATTTTCAAAATCCATGTCCACATGTTTACAATTTCACGTCAAAAAATGGCTAAAAATTCCAGTTGAAATTTTTTCAAAGTCCCTTAAAAATTTTCCAATTTTTGCCCCAATTCTTCCCATTCCCATTGAAACTTTTCAAATCCCTCTCAAAATTGTTGAAATTCTGTTGAAGCTTTTAAAATTCTCCCTAGAATTTTCAAAATCCATGTCCACATGTTTACAATTTCACGTCAAAAAATGGCTAAAATTCCAGTTGAAATTTTGTCAAAGTCCCTGAAAAATTTTCCAATTTTTGTCCCAATTCTTCCCATTCCCATTGAAACTTTTCAAATCCCTCTCAAAATTGTTGAAATTCTGTTGAAGCTTTTAAAATTCTCTCTAGAATTTTCAAAATCCATGGCCACATGTTTACAATTTCACGTCAAAAAAAAAGCTAAAATTCCAGTTGAAATTTTTTCAAAGTCCCTTAAAAATTTTCCAATTTTTGTCCCAATTCTTCCCATTCCCATTGAAACTTTTCAAATCCCTCTCAAAATTGTTGAAATTCTCTTGAAGCTTTTAAAATTCTCTCTAGAATTTTCAAAATCCATGTCCACATGTTTACAATTTCACGTCAAAAAATGGCTAAAATTCCAGTTGAAATTTTTTCAAAGTCCCTGAAAAATTTTCCAATTTTTGTCCCAATTCTTCCCATTCCCATTGAAACTTTTCAAATCCCTCTCCAAATCGTTGAAATTCTCTTGAAGCTTTTAAAATTCTCTCTAGAATTTTCAAAATCCATGTCACATGTTTACAATTTTCACATAAAAAATTGCTAAAATTCCAGTTGAAATTTTTTCAAAGTCCCTTAAAAATTTTCCAATTTTTGTCCCAATTCTTCCCATTCCCATTGAAACTTTTCAAATCCCTCTCAAAATTGTTGAAATTCTGTTGAAGCTTTTAAAATTCTCTCTAGAATTTTCAAAATCCATGGCCACATGTTTACAATTTCACGTCAAAAAATGGCTAAAATTCCAGTTGAAATTTTTTCAAAGTCCCTTAAAAATTTTCCAATTTTTGCCCCAATTCTTCCCATTCCCATTGAAACTTTTCAAATCCCTCTCCAAATTGTTGAAATTCTATTGAAGCTTTTAAAATTCTCTCTAGAATTTTCAAAATCCATGTCCACATGTTTACAATTTCACGTCAAAAAATGGCTAAAATTCCAGTTGAAAATTTTTTCAAAGTCCCTTAAAAATTTTCCAATTTTTGTCCCAATTCTTCCCATTCCCATTGAAACTTTTCAAATCCCTCTCCAAATCGTTGAAATTCTGTTGAAGCTTTTAAAATTCTCTCTAGAATTTTCAAAATCCATGTCCACATGTTTACAATTTCACGTCAAAAAATGGCTAAAATTCCAGTTGAAATTTTTTCAAAGTCCCTGAAAAATTTTCCAATTTTTGCCCCAATTCTTCCCATTCCCATTGAAACTTTTCAAATCCCTCTCAAAATTGTTGAAATTCTGTTGAAGCTTTTAAAATTCTCTCTAGAATTTTCAAAATCCATGTCCACATGTTTACAATTTCACGTCAAAAAATGGCTAAAATTCCAGTTGAAATTTTTTCAAAGTCCCTTAAAAATTTTCCAATTTTTGCCCCAATTCTTCCCATTCCCATTGAAACTTTTCAAATCCCTCTCAAAATTGTGGAAATTCTGTTGAAGCTTTTAAAATTCTCCCTAGAATTTTCAAAATCCATGTCCACATGTTTACAATTTCACGTCAAAAAATGGCTAAAATTCCAGTTGAAATTTGTCAAAGTCCCTGAAAAATTTTCCAATTTTTGTCCCATTTCTTCCCATTCCCATTGAAACTTTTCAAATCCCTCTCAAAATTGTTGAAATTCTGTTGAAGCTTTTAAAATTCTCTCTAGAATTTTCAAAATCCATGGCCACATGTTTACAATTTCACGTAAAAAAAAAGCTAAAATTCCAGTTGAAATTTTTTCAAAGTCCCTTAAAAATTTTCCAATTTTTGTCCCAATTCTTCCCATTCCCATTGAAACTTTTCAAATCCCTCTCAAAATTGTTGAAATTCTGTTGAAGCTTTTAAAATTCTCTCTAGAATTTTCAAAATCCATGTCCACATGTTTACAATTTCACGTCAAAAAATTGGAAAATTCCAGTTGAAATTTTTTCAAAGTCCCTTAAAAATTTCCAATTTTTGTACCAATTCTTCCCATTCCCATTGAAACTTTCAAATCCCTCTCAAAATTGTTGAAATTCTGTTGAAGCTTTTAAAATTCTCTCTAGAATTTTCAAAATCCATGTCCACATGTTTACAATTTCACATAAAAAATTGCTAAAATTCCAGTTGAAATTTTTTCAAAGTCCCTTAAAAATTTTCCAATTTTTGTCCCAATTCTTCCCATTCCCATTGAAACTTTTCAAATCCCTCTCAAAATTGTTGAAATTCTGTTGAAGCTTTAAAATTCTCTCTAGAATTTTCAAAATCCATGGCCACATGTTTACAATTTCACGTCAAAAATGGCTAAAATTCCAGTTGAAATTTTTTCAAAGTCCCTTAAAAATTTTCCAATTTTTGGCCCAATTCTTCCCATTCCCATTGAAACTTTTCAAATCCCTCTCAAAATTGTTGAAATTCTGTTGAAGCTTTTAAAATTCTCTCTAGAATTTTCAAAATCCATGTCCACATGTTTACAATTTCACGTCAAAAAATTGGAAAATTCCAGTTGAAATTTTTTCAAAGTCCCTTAAAAATTTTCCAATTTTTGTACCAATTCTTCCCATTCCCATTGAAACTTTTCAAATCCCTCTCAAAATTGTTGAAATTCTGTTGAAGCTTTTAAAATTCTCTCTAGAATTTTCAAAATCCATGTCCACATGTTTACAATTTCACATAAAAATTGCTAAAATTCAGTTGAAATTTTTTCAAAGTCCCTTAAAAATTTTCCAATTTTTGTCCCAATTCTTCCCATTCCCATTGAAACTTTTCAAATCCCTCTCAAAATTGTTGAAATTCTGTTGAAGCTTTTAAAATTCTCTCTAGAATTTTCAAAATCCATGGCCACATGTTTACAATTTCACGTCAAAAAATGGCTAAAATTCCAGTTGAAATTTTTTCAAAGTCCCTGAAAAATTTTCCAATTTTTGCCCCAATTCTTCCCATTCCCATTGAAACTTTTCAAATCCCTCTCAAAATTGTTGAAATTCTGTTGAAGCTTTTAAAATTCTCTCTAGAATTTTCAAAATCCATGTCCACATGTTTACAATTTCACGTCAAAAAATGGCTAAAATTCCAGTTGAAATTTTTTCAAAGTCCCTAAAAATTTTCCAATTTTGTACCAATTCTTCCCATTCCCATTGAAACTTTTCAATCCCTCTCAAAATTGTTGAAATTCTGTTGAAGCTTTTAAAATTCTCTCTAGAATTTTCAAAATCCATGTCCACATGTTTACAATTTCACATAAAAAATTGCTAAAATTCCAGTTGAAATTTTTTCAAAGTCCCTTAAAAATTTTCCAATTTTTGTCCCAATTCTTCCCATTCCCATTGAAACTTTTCAAATCCCTCTCAAAATTGTTGAAATTCTGTTGAAGCTTTTAAAATTCTCTCTAGAATTTTCAAAATCCATGGCCACATGTTTACAATTTCACGTCAAAAAATGGCTAAAATTCCAGTTGAAATTTTTTCAAAGTCCCTGAAAAATTTTCCAATTTTTGCCCCAATTCTTCCCATTCCCATTGAAACTTTTCAAATCCCTCTCAAAATTGTTGAAATTCTGTTGAAGCTTTTAAAATTCTCTCTAGAATTTTCAAAATCCATGTCCACATGTTTACAATTTCACGTCAAAAAATGGCTAAAATTCCAGTTGAAATTTTTTCAAAGTCCCTTAAAAATTTTCCAATTTTTGCCCCAATTCTTCCCATTCCCATTGAAACTTTTCAAATCCCTCTCAAAATTGTTGAAATTCTGTTGAAGCTTTTAAAATTCTCCCTAGAATTTTCAAAATCCATGTCCACATGTTTACAATTTCACGTCAAAAAATGGCTAAAATTCCAGTTGAAATTTTGTCAAAGTCCCTGAAAAATTTTTCCAATTTTTGTCCCATTTCTTCCCATTCCCATTGAAACTTTTCAAATCCCTCTCAAAATTGTTGAAATTCTGTTGAAGCTTTTAAAAATTCTCTCTAGAATTTTCAAAATCCATGGCCACATGTTTACAATTTCACGTAAAAAAAAAGCTAAAATTCCAGTTGAAATTTTTTCAAAGTCCCTTAAAAATTTTCCAATTTTTGTCCCAATTCTTCCCATTCCCATTGAAACTTTTCAAATCCCTCTCAAAATTGTTGAAATTCTCTTGAAGCTTTTAAAATTCTCTCTAGAATTTTCAAAATCCATGTCCACATGTTTACAATTTCACGTCAAAAAATTGGAAAATTCCAGTTGAAATTTTTTTCAAAGTCCCTTAAAAATTTTCCAATTTTTGTACCAATTCTTCCCATTCCCATTGAAACTTTTCAAATCCCTCTCAAAATTGTTGAAATTCTGTTGAAGCTTTTAAAATTCTCTCTAGAATTTTCAAAATCCATGTCCACATGTTTACAATTTCACATAAAAAATTGCTAAAATTCCAGTTGAAATTTTTTCAAAGTCCCTTAAAAATTTTCCAATTTTTGTCCCAATTCTTCCCATTCCCATTGAAACTTTTCAAATCCCTCTCAAAATTGTTGAAATTCTGTTGAAGCTTTTAAAATTCTCTCTAGAATTTTCAAAATCCATGGCCACATGTTTACAATTTCACGTCAAAAAATGGCTAAAATTCCAGTTGAAATTTTTTCAAAGTCCCTTAAAAATTTTCCAATTTTTGCCCCAATTCTTCCCATTCCCATTGAAACTTTTCAAATCCCTCTCCAAATTGTTGAAATTCTATTGAAGCTTTTAAAATTCTCTCTAGAATTTTCAAAATCCATGTCCACATGTTTACAATTTCACGTCAAAAAATGGCTAAAATTCCAGTTGAAATTTTTTCAAAGTCCCTTAAAAATTTTCCAATTTTTGTCCCAATTCTTCCCATTCCCATTGAAACTTTTCAAATCCCTCTCCAAATCGTTGAAATTCTGTTGAAGCTTTTAAAATTCTCTCTAGAATTTTCAAAATCCATGTCCACATGTTTACAATTTCACGTCAAAAAAT